>NW_024356249.1:15991106-16229415 GCF_902729225.1 Pteropus medius
TTTCTTCTTGTATGCATCTGTCTCCAAATTCCCCACCCCCTCTTTTTTTTTTTTTATAAGGACACTAGTCACATTGGATCAGGGACCCACTCTTCTCCAGTATAACCTCATCTTAACTAATTACAGCTGCAACAACTCTCTAAATGAGATCTGATTCTGGGGTACTAGGATTAGGACCTCAACATATGCATTTGGAGGGGGCACAATTCAACTTATAAAAACTGAGTAACTCAGGTTATTTATTTTAAAAGATAATCAAAATACTTTTAGTCAAAGCATTGTGTTTGGATATTATAATTTTAAACATATTCTGTTTAGTAACTTTTGGCTTTGAATGAAAAGGAATATACAAGATATTGTATACTAAACAAGCATTGTTGGGACAGTGTCTCTGAGTTTCTCAGTGATTGTGCTATATCTTGTTTTCTGGATGAAAGCTAAGTATTGGCTGGTGTCTGTAGTAGGGATGGCCAGCTAACAAGTGCAACAGTTAAAGTCCTATTCATCCTATAAAACAGAAACAGTGCTTAATATGTCTAAGATAATATTAAATGCAGACATAATTGTGGATATTAAAATATAACTCACCACTAAGTTTAGAAAAAGCAGATGATTACAGTATAGATACAAATATAAACATGTGAATTGAAACCTATCAACTTTCCTGGTGTGAACTTAATCCATTTCTTAGGTTTTAGGAGTGGCAAGTCAATATGGGAAGTAATTGGGCTACAACAACATATATGATAATGTCTACCTTCTTTAGTGGTTAATACTGATAGTATGATTATAACCGATATTGATCATAAGAATGGCAAAACGAATCAGTTTACCAGATCTTCTCACAAAGTCTTCACTTCAATTTTACTGTATTTAGTTGAACAGCATTCAGTTAAACATTTAATAAAATTTTCTTATTGTAAAAATGCAATTCATTTTTACTAATTTGTCTTAGAGTATTTCTACTAGTAATATTTATAATGGGATGCTTTACTTTCAGGATGTTGATAATAGTTCCATGAATTTTAAGATTGAAAGAAGCCACACTGTTATGTATGTGCGAATTGATGGCCTAGATTATTTTAAAGTTTTTTTTTTCATGTATTTCATCAAAAGACTTTCAGTAGTAAGCTGGCATTTTCAATTATGCAGTGTTTCTTTAGACAGAATTCCAGCAGAGATAGAGGTTCATTATATCAGAGTAATCTGCTTTTGCATTTTATAATTAATAACAGATGTTGATATTGGTAATGTTATAGTGCATAATTATATGCATAGTTGACTTACAAAAGTGGATCATTTAGTAGCTTTATGGCACAAGTATAATTAAATCTATTGTTAAAAATAAGATTTAATTCCACTTTGCCCTGGAGAACATGTTTTCTAATTGCAGTGTGCCCAGAGAACATCCACCTGGAAAATGAGGTGTCTAGATGGATGAGCAAGTGTTGGACAGCTGGAGATATCCAGTAATAAGGGGAGATATTTCAGATGTCTTCAAATATTTCAAAGTTCATCATTCAGAGCAGGAACTAGACTTATCCATTGTTGCTCCAAAGGCCAGAAGTCACAGGAAGGAAATTTTGAATCAATAGAAGGAAGATCTTACTCATCAAAATCCGTCCAATTGTGATACAGGTTCTCTTGTAAAATAGTGAGTGTCTCATCTCTAAAAATATTAAAGTCAAGGTCAGATAACCATGTCATTGGTGGGTAGAATGGGTTTTTAAATTAAGAGTGAATCTGGACTAGATGAACTTCAAGGTCCCTTTTATCTTTTATATTCTGTAAGCTCAGAGATAAGAACTGGTTTTCTTCCTGCAGTCTTTCTTCAGTAGTCTGAAATCAAGGAAATAAATCATCCTCAACTATCTGGTGGCCTGTTTGGTCCCTGACCCAATATATTTTATGACACATTCAAAACCTGTGAAAAATGACAGAGCAGAAATATAGCAACAATTATACGTTTTAGAAACATTTCCATCAGAGATTTTGGTGGGTCTGGCACCTCCTCAAATATCCATAATGAGCTACACACTTCTGGAAAGTATACATTTAAAAATCACAGATAAAAATATCTGGCAATTAATTTGGTTCCAATGCATTCATTCATTCAAAATATTTTGTAACTAACTACTGGGTTCCAGGTGCTGTTGTAAATGCTGTGGATACAGTGGAGAATGTTGCAGACAAAAATCTCTCCTCTCATATAACTTATATTCTACTGAGGGATATAGACATTTAACAAGAAAAAATATCAATTAAAAATAATTTCATTGGTGGTAAGCACTGAAGATGCCTAACAGGTTCATGTGCTAGAGAATGGCTTCATTGGTTGGAGAACTACTTAAGATAGGATTTGTAGAAATAGCCTCTCTTAGGAGGTAGCATGTGAACTGAGACCAATTAATGAGAAGGACCCCACCATGCGAAGATCTGTTGAAGAGTATTTTTTAGCCTTGGGAGCTGCAAGCACAAATGTCCACCCAGAGGTGGCCTGGGCCAATGATTATTGGATGCTTACTACTCTGTCCTTTGGGATCGTCTGTGTAGCCACCCTCTCCAAGTATTAGGTGTGAGGCTTGGCCTCAGAAAAACATCAGACTCAGAGTTTAAGATGGTAAATGCAGGACTAAGACATGTCTATTCCTTTGTTCATCTTCTGAGTTTTCTGCCATATCAGTTACTGGATTGCTGTGTCGAGACTTGATCTGGAGAAGAAAAACAGAAAGAAAGAAGAATGAAAAAGGCTGGTAGACAAAAAAGTCTTTGTAGATCAGCGGCTCCCAACCTCATGCCCATTGATCTGTGCACCGCTCGGATGTGTAACTGATCCCAAATCTGTGTGCCCGATGCTTTGAAAGGCCAAAACTCAAAATGTCAGAATTTGGAATAAGGAAATGTTTATTGATAGAGAAGACACTAACTGAGAAGATGGGAGACCCAGTGGTGCCTCAGGTCCATCTTACTCTCTGGACTAGGTTAAGGATTTTTAAAGGATACAAGGAGAAAATGTATGTGGAAGTGCTGGGGGCAAGTGCTAATGGGAGGACTTTGGGACTTGGCCATTTATCGTAAAGGAGACTCAACACTGGATCTAACTAGACAATGAATCCTTGGCTTCTGAAAGGGTTCTGGTGTTCAAGTTCTGGTTATGTCCTTTGGTTCTATGTGTGGGTGGGAGTTGGGAGTGGAACTTTGGTTCTGGATGCAGCTGGAGTCAAATATCTCTCCTCTGCACATGCCCCCAGCTGCATGACTTGTTGTCTTGGTCTTTTGTCCCTGGAAAGCAACTCAGTATCTTGTTAAACAGCATAGGACCATTTTGAGCTGGTTCTGTGGTTACAGATGGACTTCAAGGAGAAAGTGATACTGCTGAAATAGTTTTTGATATTTTATGTGCATTTTTTCAGTGACTAGGATCCACAGCTTTCATTAACTTTCCTTGCTGTCTCATATCTAAAAGTGTGAAGAACCACAATTGCAGAGAATAGTGGCAGTGTTTGCTATCTCAGATAGTAAATGAAGCATAAACATCTCAAAGGGACTGAAAATGGCATTTTCTTCCTCTTAATTCCACCTCAAGAAAAATAAATGGAAGTCAACAGGCTCACAACAGGCTCTGCTTCAAATGGACCAACTCAAAATGTGAAATAAATATGGACAGAGAGTCAGGTAAATATAGCCCCAAAGACAATTTTCTTTGTTTTGTAGTTAGGAGAAAGACCACTGTTAAAAGATATTGACTGTTTCTTTAGAAAAGTAGTATTCACAGAGGTTTGTGTAAGGGCTAGACAGAGAGATGTTTCCACACAGCAGTGTGCATTTGGGACACATTCTTTAGACCCTCAGTCTTTATATAGTCCCTGAGGTGTTGGGTTTGAATATCAAATACTTTTAATACTTTTTATGACAAATAATTTTACATCTTCCTCTTCAGATGGTTGTTTATTTCTCTGAGTAACAAGAGACATCTACAAATATGGAGATAGAGAAGGGCAGGGTGTATAGATGTAAAGGGATGTGATCTTTTTCTCTGGCTTACAGGACAAAGAACCCAAATGATTACAAATATGTGCAGGTCTCCAGTGCTCACAGCCGGTGAGTGGACAGGTAGGAGCACTCCCCTAGGTTAAAGGCGGGGGCAGCTCACTGGGAACCACATGGTGAACCGCGTGTGAGCGTTTTATTCTCTCAGTTGCATGTTATCTGTTCTGTGAGCTGAGAGTCATGAGCTGCCTCTCGCAGCCCTCAGCTAGAGTGGAGGTGTCCTCCTTTGTATCCTGCTGTCCTTAGTAAATGGTTTTTGTTTTATGATCTATGTACATTTTTTTTTCTGGACAGTATCTCAGTCCTGAACACTTTTTGTTAACACTCTTCTCCTGCTAATATTTTTAACCAGTTAGAAAGATGAGTCAAAACTATATGTCTGTTTTGACTAATAGAAACTTTTATAATTTTCACACACAACATCCTAAATGCATATTTCCTCAGCGCTCTGAGCCACAGATAGAGACTTGACAGAATGTTATAGATACAAAAGGACATGGTGGGGAATGGGGTTGGTTGTGGCTTTCTGGCAATTTCTACATAGTTATGAGATTGATTCTTTTTTCTCAATAACTCTGCTCTCAAGTTTCTAGTGGAATTCTTCTTAGAACTGAGTAAATTGCCATGCTGTAAATGAACAAAATTAGGGGCAATTGTTAAAGGAAAAATCCAAGGTAGCAAGTGAGAGGTAGCAGCTTAGGTCCCTGGCCAGGTACTGGCCAATTGCATTAACCTAAAGTCAGTCAAATCTTCATAGAAATAATCTTCACATCAGTGGTAGAATAAGAGGTAGGAATTTGACGATCTTGAATTGGGACTCAAGAAGAGCCTGATACAGGGTAGACAGTCCTTATTTGCTGTTGTGTTTATGTTTGAGGTATGCAATTGGAGCACTTAGATGGGGTAGGAATTCACTGGGCTTCCGGTCTTAAAAGATAAAAGCAGATGTTAGCCAGGTACAGAAATATTTGGGTGGCATGGGGCTGAAAGAGGGCATTCCAAGCGAAGAGGCACTGGTGCAAAGTTAGAGCTGAAAGCAAGATAGCACAGAGGGAGCAAGGGGCTGGACGCAACAGGCGCTGGATTATAAAGGACCCCGTATGGCTTGATAATGCATTCATTTTATACAGAAGTCTGTGAGTAGTTGCCAAATAAAAAAGGCAAACATGTTTACAAAATTGAAGCATTATTATGAAAGGAAGGCTGAAGACAGAATAGTTGTGGGATTCTGATTTATTAATAATGAAGCTCCGTTTTCAGATAAACACACATAGATCTCCTGCCCAGATAATAAATGGTGGGCAGTTTTCAGGCTCAGTGGTTATTTAGATGGAATATCCCCAAGAAGTTTCATTCTCAGGGTTCTTTTATATAAAGCCAAAGACACTCCTGTCTACCTCTCTCCTTACTTCATTATCTTCTCAGCAACTGCTGGGCAGGGATCAGGTGGACTCTGTCTTGGGGTGATATCTGTTTTATCATTCAAAACCCTGAATGGCCAGTTTGAGCATAGCGACGGGGAGGGGGCGGATTTCTTTTATCTTCAGGCCTTGATCTGTCCTGTTGGTTTTGCTTCGGGTATGCAAATACATTCTTCTTTTCTATCACTCCCTCTCCCGAAATTCTTTAATCGTGAGTTTCCTGTTGCCTATTCACTATTCAAACAACTTTTCCCCCTTGTGTTTTATTAGTAAAGACTTGCAAATTTTGCCTTTAGAATTTACTGATATGAAGACCATTATAATATTTTGACCTGGAAAGTAATAATTTTAAATTTGTGCTTAAAAATCATTATATCGGTAGAGTATGAGTTGAGGTGAGGATTAGATCTTGAGGCAGGGAATTCTGTAGGAGACTGTTGTGGATCATTCATGTGAGTGATTATAAGGGCTGGAATTCAGGTTGTGCCATTCAAGATGGAGAGGAGGGAATGAAAATGAAAAATTTTAAAGCAGGAGAAGGAACAGGACTAGGTGATGAATTGGCTGCCCGGAGTGAGTGACAGGGAAGTTGCAAGGACAGTTGAGTTGGACTTGGACCCCGAATAGATGAAGAAGCCATTTATTGTGAGGCTAGGTTGGCTTTGACTATTCCACTCTGAGTCCTGTCAGATTTTTCATGTGCAGAAATGCAGTAGGAGATATGAAGCTCAGGAGACAGAACTCAGCCAGAGATATGGGTCTTGTGTGTATGAATTAGAGAAAGAGCTAACTCAAAATACAATAGCTTGAGTAAGGAAAGAGTCTATTTTTCTCTCATAGACCAGTCAGCGGGTCCAGTTTGCCATGCAGCTTTGCTGCGTAAGTTCATCCAGGGGCCCAGGATGGTGAGATAGCTTCACCTTTTTAACACCTGTCTTCCAAAGTTGCTCTGTTCTCCTCCAGTTTCAGCCCATGGGAAGAAGGAGGAAGCGGGAAGGAGCACATTCAATGCATGAAGCTCTACATCTTTGTAGAGCTCACCTTTGCTCATATTCTGTTAGAGAGGGCTCACAAAGCTGTGCTCGTCTGCGAGAGAGGCTGGGAAATGTTGTCTCTGGCTAGAAGACCGTGTACCCATAGACTACGTGAATTACTATGAAGAAGTGGAGAACAGACTGGGGCAAATTGGGGGACTGACAATTTACAAATGTTATCAGTGTGTATGAGGCAATGATTACATGGGAGGAAAGACCACACAAAGAGACTGTGATGTAAGCCACAAAGGACTGAAGATGGGGAATGGCAACACTTAAGGACAGAGGAGTAGTCACCGATTAATAATAGACAGAAAAGAACTGGAAAGCAGTGCCCTGGAAATCAAAGGAGAGGTTTTTAGGAGTGAGTTTTTCTCAGTGAGGAAGGAAGCATTGTTTGGTGGTTAAGACTAGGCTCCGGGGCCAGACTCTGGGTTAAATCTTTGATCCGCTCCTTACTAGCTGTGAAATCGTGGCAAGTTTTTAACCTCTCTGTGCTTCCTTTTTCTCACCATCTTTTGTGAGGTTCAACCTATAAAATGAGGATCACCAGAGTATCCATCTTCTGGGGTTGTTTAGAGAGTAAAGTGAATTAGCATATTTAAAATTCCTAGAACAATGCCTGTTTGCAGTATATACTACTAGTAAAAGCTGAGAGTTAAAGTAAACCAGAAATTGAAAAGTACACACTGAGTTTTTCAAAATTTGTATAGATCGATGAGCAAGTATTTTTACATGCATTACCTCATTTAAGCCCCAAAACAATTCTATGAAAATACAGTATTATTATCTCCATTTTACAAACGAGAAAAGTGAGGCTCAAAGAGGCTAAGTGATCTAGCCCAATGTCATAGAGCTACTCAGTGACTGAACTCAGATCTATTTGATTTCAAAGTCCATACTTTTAGACACTAAAATTTTGAGATGTGAAATACATGGTGAGGGACTAGCTGAATATTTGTAGATTTTTTTCACTTCCAAACCTCAATTTCCTAATCTATTAAGCAACCTCATTATAGTCTTACAAAGATAAATCAGGCTACTTGATGAGAAACCCTTAGCAAACAACTTGGCACATAATTAATGCAAATCTTTAATGCATGGTGGTGGCTAATAACAAGAATAGTAACAGTAACTTATTAATGTATTGATTAAAGTAAATAGAATTTTCACCAGCCAAACTGCCCCTAGTTTTGCTTGTAATGACAGAAAAATATGAGTTTTCTGGTTACATAAATTTGTGCTGAGGGTAGATTTTCAGGTCAAGGTTTTGGGGGCTTCATATGGTTTCCTACTTTGCTTGTTTTTAACACCTTCACGTTTCTTATAGACGAACATTTAGGCGGACAAAAGGGCTCAATCAGAGAGTGTTTGAAAGAGCAGTTTGTAAAGGTTCCGCTCAGTCAGTCAGGCAGGGGATGACTGCTGCTGGGTCTGACCTTAGGAAGTACAGCACCTTCTGGATTTTCTGACTCTAGACTCTTTATAAACATTTTTTTTTCATTGTTAAAAATGAAAAATGTTCAGTTAATGCAGTCTTTTAAATCTGATAATTCTTCCTATCTAATCAAAGATTAAATGATATATGAGAGCTTGTCATTATTAAAAAATAAGAAGACTTTCTACTGCATTTCCTGTGCATGGGTTTGGTTAACCTTAATCATAAGAGAACATAAAGTCCTATAGTGAATATTACTACTTGCTTTTTAATTTTTTTCCTGCAAAACTTATGATTATCAGTGGAGAACTGCAATTTTAGAAGAAATAAGGCAGAAGATTATATATTTGTACCTGATAATTAACACAGTCACTTCAAATTTGGGTCATGTTTATTACCAAAAATCCATTATAAAAATATACTGGTATGCATGGCTCCTAGATTTTATTTATACTTTATTTCATAAGCATAAGAGGTCCACCTAATTCTTTGACATGACTGAAAAGCCATGGGCGCTCTTTTTAGAAACTTATTTTGTAGATAGATCAGAATAATTTCAAGTATGTAATTTCCTCAAGCGAAATGAGGCATCCTGACACGCCTTTGAATACATTCCAGGAATTTTAGGGATTAGTAATTTTTCTCTCATAAAAAGGTAATATTATTTACAGTTAATAGTTGACCAGAATTTTAATATTGCATCAAGTAGGTTAGCCAATATGTCTTATTCATAGCTTTGAATTATCTGAGGTTATTAACATTGGGCTAACATTGCTTTATTTAGGAAGAAAACATATCTAAGGTAAATCAGCTCAGAGTATTTTATTTTGAGAAAAGCAAATAAGTACAATTCAGTTCTTTCCTATTTGGAATAAAACACCCTTTGTGAAATGGAATGAACTTTTGAACTCTAATATTTCTATTTCCTCTTCTGACTCACTTAACAGAAATGTTTATTTATGCAAGTAAATGTCTATGAACAGTACAATAGATTATATAGAGACACTTCTATTCTTTTTCTTCTCTAGACTGTGTCTTGCTTTTCAACAAAAGTGTCCAAGTTTGCACCTAAAAGTTTAAATCATATGTATGATTATTTCATTGGCTTAAAATAAACTCACAGCTTGTGTTCAGACTGGATTACTTCAATGAGGATGATGCAGAATGGACCATAAACCTTGCAGTTGTTTCTATTGAAGAATTTAGAGAGAGATTGAGGAGGACAGATATTTTATACAAAGAAATCCGGGAAAATACTATCTTCTCAAGAAGAGAAATATTCTTTTGGAAACTTAATCCTTAACTTAAGTAATTGTGTAAACAAATTACTAATATTCAGCAATATGCTGCAGGGTTCTACAATGCCTTCTGAGTCATCAAAGAGATATTAAATTGTGTGCAGAATAAAGAGATTTGTGCTTATTTTTATATATTTACACCTTGTGTCTTTTTTATTAAATAAATGACAATGCAGCACACAAGAAAGATATGATGAAGTAATAATTAAATATAAATGTCATTGGAAAGTCAGAGTTAAGAACAGAGTAATTAAACATGCTTAATATGAAGACACTTGGGGTTGTGGAGTTTCATATTTGGCACTGAGCTTTTTGAAAGCCCAGGTGAAAAGGAGATATAATAATTTGCATGATTTAATGTTAGAATGGAATATTCTACTTTTTCAAAGGGAGCAACATTCTAAAGTATTTTTTTTTCGAGTAGGATTTTTTAATCTACTACTCTCAATTACCTAGGAAAATATCTTCAATATTATTCTCCACAAATCTTTTTGAATAAATTACAGCTTAGTGGAGAAATTCCAATGTAGCAGATTTTGGCGATTGGTTTGATACTTGAACGTAATTTAAATTATCTAGAGTTGTCAATTGATTTCATTTCTTTTAAATTATCTGTAGATAATATGTTTTCCTGAGGGATTCTTGATAGAGAAGCATAAATTATAATTTAGTGTATTCCAAAGACGAAGTCAAGTACTAAAATTTGTTTTGTTTGAGGGATTATCTATGTGTTTTGTAAACTAAATGAGGAAGTGATAAGACTAAGGCATTGTTATAAAAATTGAGAACTCTAACTAGTAATCCTGCTTTGAATAAAAAACCCTTGCTCATTTCGACGTGGAGATAATCTTCAGGGCTCAGTGACCCAGAAGGAAGCCAGGTACTAACTATGTGCCATACAATCCTATGTCCATTCTTCTAGGGTACCTGAAAAGTTTTTTTCATGGGATCCAAAACCATTCACAATAGCCTTGGTTGTCTTAATATTTCATTACATTTTCTAGTTTTTTTAAAGTTAAAAATCAGTGTTATTTTCAAAGAAACATTGACAAAATCAGCACAATCCAGAAAGAGGCCATCAGGAAGATGAAGAATATGTATCTGGAAAACTTGGAGGAACTAGGAACATTGAATCCAGAGATGAGAACAGTTAAAGGGAACGCGATGCTTCAGATACGACTTTCTACCTTTTGGGAAAAGTATCATCTGAGAGCAGTACTAGGACCAGGGTATCTTATTAAGAAGACAGTTTCCAACAAGAAAGTGCTTGTTCAGAACTAGTGTCATTCAAGTGTGGACAGGCCTGTCTAGCGAGACAGAGAGTTCCTCTCATTAGAAGTGTTTTCTTTGATGGCTCTTTGTGTATGTGCATGAGCCATACTTTCTTGTTTCTTTGCATGTCTTATGATTTTTGTTATTGTTGAAAACTGGACATTCTAAATAATATCTTGCGGTAACTCTGGAAATCAGGTTCTTCTTCCTCCCCAAAGTTTGTTGTTTAATGTTCTTATTGTTTGTTCATTAATGACTTTCCTAAACTAATTCTTAAAGTCTGTATTCTTTGTTATGTGTGGCCCCTGAAGTCTGCTTGGTCAGCCTACTGGTCAGTTAATAAAAGAGCGGAGATTTCGTTAGATGCCCACGGTACACAGAGCTGGTTTAGCTGCAAATCAAGTTCAAATAAAGATGGCTGGCAAGTGAGATCTTACAAGGAACCACCAGATAGGACAAATAATGACAATACTCTGGGAATGGGGCTTTGAAGTAGCTCCACCCATATTGTGTTGCCTCTGGTGGCTTCTAGGCCACTGGTTTTCACTATAAATGTGGGCTGTTGATTTTCAAGGCTAATGTAGAGCTGGGGAGGGGGATGGGAATATGGCAAATCAAAATACTACGAAGCTTGCTTTGTTACTGAGACTCAGTTGCTTTTATTAAATAAATGCTCCTCAGATTGCTGCAAGCCTTTGGTTAATTTCTAGAGTTCTAAAAGAGTCAATTCTGACAATTTTTGCTAGTGCTTTAATTGCTTATATGGTAGAGAGACTATGCAGAGGTCTTTTCTCTGCCAATTTTGCTGATGTCATTCTAGAAGTGCTTTTTAGCCATAATTTTAAAAGTTAAGTTGAACTCATTAACTTTCAAGATCCCCTCCCACTTAGAACATTCAATGTCAAATATATCACATTTCCAGACCATCCTAGATAATATAATTTGCTGTACCTTGTTTTAATAGATGCGATTGTTTAAAATAAAATTGAAACAGACTTTCCTAATGCCAAAATATGAACCATAGTAGTCTGTAGCTTATTGTCAAATACTGCTTTATTTTATTCACAGATTTAAAAAATAAATATTATCTTTCCTACATAGTTTTTCAGGTTAGAATGAATAGTCAAAAAGGGGTGGGAGATCTTATTCCAATAAGAAGAAATATATAGGTAAAATTTAAGTGCCAGAGACTATTGAAAAAGTAAAAATCAAGTGATAATTGACTTATAGCATTTCACAAGATTGAATCATCAACATGTATTTCTTGAATTGTTTACCTTTAATTCTAAAATTTATTTTAATTATTATTACCAAAATATTGATATGTCCATGTTAATTCTTTCTTTATTATTTAAAGATCCATCTTTATACTAAGTACTGAGAATATAGGTAAGGAATCAACTAACCGTAATCCACAGCCATTTTCTATCAATTTCTTTGGAGATAGGTGCTGCATTACATGACAATGGTGTTAAATGATATGTCCATATAAATTAATTTTATAAATGTCTGAAGCTAAACCTTTTAAATTTAACAATTTTAATGTGACTCTTTCCAAACTATATTAAATACTTCTTTGCTTAATGAAAAGGCTAGTGATTTAATGTCTCGGTGACAAATAATCATTTTAGATAATTACCTCACTGTCCTGAAAAACAATGACAGCCACCTTAGCTCTTGTGGGCAAGGACTGTTGCATCAATACTCAATGGTGACACAATGCTGTGGTTTTTTGCATTTTCATACTTTTAAAAAGTTTTGTACCTCATACTTGTTCATTAATACCTACTTGCTTTTCTTAGATTTTCATCTATTTTAATTTGAGTTTTCGAATCTTCTGTGGGCTGACACACTAGATAAGAGTTGATACATACTGAACTCTTACCATGCACTAGACCCCATTCTAAGTGTTTATGTGTGTTTATTCATTTAATTCTCCCAACATCCCAAACAGGTAGGCACTATTATTATATATGTTTTTAGATGGCAAAAACTGAAGCACAGAGAGATTTACTTGCCCAAAGTTATATAGCTTAGCAAACCAAGGATTTGAAATTGAGAATTCCGGCTATGCAATTCATGAACTTCACCATTATTTTGTATGGTGTCACATAAGGATGTTTGTTAGAATTACACAGAGATGTAAGAGTGAATGTGCTCTGATAGACTAGCTAAGTGGAACTCTTTGAAAAATATTTGAACTTTGGCGAAGTATCTCTGTGACATCTGTTTTGGTTTCCCACAGAATGTGTGTGGGCACATACACATGCATCTATGCATGTGCACATTTGTATGTGTATTAAATGGGTAAGATGGCTGTAGAAGGATCTTATTAAACTGGTGTTAAGTAGTATTAAATTATAAATATTTTAATTTTACTTTTGGTTAAATTAACAACATTTTCATAGTCTTTTGCTATTG
This sequence comes from Pteropus medius, assembly GCF_902729225.1. Taxonomy (NCBI): domain Eukaryota; kingdom Metazoa; phylum Chordata; class Mammalia; order Chiroptera; family Pteropodidae; genus Pteropus; species Pteropus medius. The sequence continues at coordinate 16,004,041 of NW_024356249.1, forward strand.
ATTTGCATTACATGATATACCAGAAAAAGATAGTTATTGAAATGTGTCTATGACTAGTTTCATTTTTTTCTTTCTTGAGAATAATGACTTATTAGAGTACGGTTACTGACCAGTATCTTTGGAAATCTCAGAATTATGTATTATTTGTTCCTCCTCTCTAATGGAATGCACAAGTTAACTGATTCAGTAGTCTGTTTTCCTTGGTTTAGTTGAGTTCTTTGTGGGATCTAGAGAAGAAAACAAGGAAGAAGTAGTTTAAATAATTGTTAATTTCTTTTTAGTCAAGTAACTGCCTCAGTAGGCTGAGCACTAAGTCACTTTTACCCCAGACTCAGAATAAAAGCTTCGAAAAGTCACGTTCCTGCTGTTGGGAGATAATTTCCATGGGCCTCTTGCATTTGTGCATGTCTTGTGAGCAGAGGCACTAGCTGCCTTTGTTCTGAACTATCTTTTCAAGGGTTTTTGCATAGAAAACAGTCCTGAACACAGAGGTACTATTTTCCCTTCAGAGAAAAGGTAAGATATGCTTACTCTCCAGTATAATAAAGATTATGTCTCCAATGCAAAATACAAGATTACTTACTGACCATTATTAAAGGTTAGGGTTTCTTAAACTTGAGGTTCCTCTCCCATAATGCAACCCACGGTGTGTGTGTGTGTGTGTGTGTGTGTGTGTGTGTGTGTGTGTGTGAGTGATGATCTGGCTTTCTTCATGTTGGGACTCAAATAACTGGCACATATTCTGGCTATTGCTATTGCTATAAGTGATAAAGTTCTTTGCCTTTGTCTTCTGCCAGGACCCATGAAACTGTGGCAGGCTAACTTGTTAACTTCCAAGTAGAATAAAATATAAGAATCCTCAAAGTGCTTGAAATTTTTATTGTTAAAAAGTTCTTTCCTAGATTTTTCACTTTCATTTAGAATCAGCTTCCCTTTATAAGAATGAATTATTTCTTTACTGTGAATTCAGTAGAGACATGGAAGGTACTCTAAGCTTTTGTCATCTGAGAGGTGACTTATGACAGTTAGCCACATTCTACCTCCTTTTCTTTGCCCTACCCACCCACCATTTTCCTTGGTCATGACTTTTCTTTCTCCTACTTTTTTTTTACTCTTTTCTTCTTCTTTCAGAATTTTCTTCTATGTCTACCATAAGAACTCCTTAGACTTTTTGTCCTTAAAACTAAACACAAACAAATAAAAATCTCATTAATCCTTTTCAAGCAGATGTCTCTAGCCTGTAGGGGATCTAAATATACCTTTCAAATGCTTACCTGATAGAATTAGGATTTGGTGTCCTGTCAAACATTCTCCCATGTGTATTTCTGCACAGGCAGAGGACAGAGGTGTGTGTCATCCGGAGGGTAGGGGTAAGGGAATAGATTGATTTTTACCCACCAGCATGCTTCAGCAGCAGACTGGGGAAACATTCCTGATCCTTGGGGAAAAATCTCTGACCAGATGAATTATAATCCAACATGAATACAAATAAGAATAATGAAACATTATTTTTGAAAATTTTAGAGTCAGCACTCTGTGGCCTGGGCCCCAAATCTGGCCTACTGCCTTAGTTGCTCATGAAGCTTCTTTCATTGGAACACAACCATATCCATTCATTTACATAATGTCTACAGCCGCTTTCATGTGACAGTGGCAGAGGCGAGTAGTTGCAACAGAGACCACCACATGGCCTACCAAGCCTAAAATATTTACTATCTGGCCCTTTACCAAAAAAGTTTGCCACCCCCTGCTCTAGATGTTGTATTTTATACCTGTGGTTCTCAATTTGAAGTCGAGAAGAAAACAGGAGTTGTAAGCTGCTCAGAATCACTGGGGCAGGCTTTCTAAAAAGTGCACATTGCTGTCTCCCCTCTGGCTTCTCATAGGTGTTCCCTGTTGAGAGTCACTGTCTTAAACTTAATGAGTCAAGTCGTTTGGTACCATTAACTGATACGGATTATTGTCACCATTTTGAGCCTCTGTAACACATCTAAAGGTAATATTGACCATGTTATTTCTTTTACAGGGTTGTGGGAAGAAAATGTATTCATTTTTGAGAGGAACCAAACAACTGCAGGTGCTAAGGTTTCTGGGAATCTCCATTGGAGTGACACAAATCCTGGCCATGATTCTCACCATAACTCTGCTCTGGGCTCTCTATTATGATAGAAGGGAACCTGGGACAGACCAAATGATGTCCCTGAAGAATGATACAACTCAACACCTGTCATGTCACTCAGTAGAACTGTTGAAACCAAGCCTGTCAAGGATCTTTGAACATACTTCTATGGCAAACAGCTTTAATACACACTTTGAGATGGAGGAATTATAGAGAATGTCAAAGAAGGAAATCGCAAATTTATTTCATTGGACTTATGATTTTTTGAGCACACTTAACTGTTTTAGAAATGTGTAGAAATAAAAATGTTGCCTTAAAGAATTCCTAAGCATATAATTTTCAACCTTTTAAAATGAAGAGAGAAAAGTTTCCTATAAGTCACCACCTGGACAATAGTCGATGCCCTTTATACTGCTGAGGAGAGATCTAATACCCACTTTATAGCCTGTGTTAAGATTTTTCCTAAATACAGTTATGCTTTGAGGTTATGCTTTGGTACAGTTCAACCAATGTTTCTGCAGCAATGTAAACAAGTCATGCTATGATAGGATTGGAGCTATAGTAAAGTGTGACTTCCATAAGCTTGCTAGTATATAAAGTACCAATTAACTGCTAACCTTGGAAGTTAGACAGTACTAATGATTTTTTATTACTTGGTGATAGTCTTTTGAAGGTAAATAGATTATACATAAGAAAACTGAAGATTGGTGACTACCTAAATGTGATTTTTGCTAGTTACTAAAATATTCTCACTACTTACAAGAGCATACTAATGTATTGTCTTAAACTGATCAGGGATCTATGTGTATATAAGAGTCTGTGTGAAGTCTGTATAATTCAATAGATTTAAGTTCTTGTAATGTTAAAAATAACAATTGTGAAAAGGATAAATTTGTCTTGTATAGTACCATTATTTTTAACCTTTCCTGTTAATAGAGGTTTAGAATTCTGTCTTGGGTTTATATTACATACATAACTATTAATTTAAATACTTAACCACTAATTTGAAAAATTGCTAGTGTGATCCAAAGGAGTCATTATAATTCAGAATGTAGTCTGGTCTCTAGGAAGTATTAATAAGAAAGTTTACACATAACTTAGTTCATTCAGCAAAGACTGGATGTTATCTTTCTCTCTAAGACTCTTTTTGACACTAAACAGTTTTTTAAAAAGCTTATCTTTGTCAGTCTCCAAGTCTGAATATCATTCTACAGAGAATAGTGTTCCCTTTCTCAAGCAGAATGCTATGAGAATCATAAAAATAAGTGACAACTTAAATAGAGAATTTCTTTGCTCTATTACACTTTGCTTTATTTCACTGAACTACACAGATTATTAAATTTTTTTACAAGATTAAAATATATTTATTTGAAATGGGAAAAGTGCATTTTACTGTATTTTGTGTATTATGTTTATTTCTCATAAAATGGAGAGAAAATTAAAACTTGTCAATAAATATTTTCTAGAGAGTAATAATTCATCTGTCTAATTTTTATACATTTTTATACATTATAAGCACTTTTACCACTCAAGGAGATTAACAAAGGGAGAAAAGTGTGAGAAGGAATGCCTGAATAAAATAATAATAATGATTTCCAAATATGGAACTAATCTGTAAGAATATGTATGTTCACTGAGAAGAAACAAAAAGATGCTCATTGACCTCAATTTTGATTTTGAGTTGAATGATAATGTAGTTGTTTGATGTAGTATAACAGTATGCCTATTTCTATTAATTAATCGTCCAGGTTTTTGAAGTCGTTTTTAAGATAAAAAAAAGTTTAAGGAATACAATATTTGAAATTAACTGCTAGATTTTATCTCTTCCATGGATTTAAATAAAAACTGAGTAAATAATTTGCTCTATCAGTGCCCAAAGCATCCCTTTTTATAATTTCCTTAACACACAAATTCCCTATAATTTCATCTAAAATGCCCAAGTAATTGAGACAGCTATGAATATTATTTGAATTATTTGGATAGTGGTCAAATTTGGCTGCTTCTCTTTTATGTCACAAAAAGAGCAAGCATATATTGTGTCAAACTCAGTAAAAAAAAAATCGTCAATTTATAAATAAAAGTCAATTTCTACATTTTTAGACTTAATATATTTTGATATATGATTAATACTCTAGAATAATTGACATAAATTTAGACAATCATATACTTATGCACTTGCTTAATGGGAGCAAATGACATTTATAGCAGTGGTCTACAAAGGCCTCTCATGGTAGTGTTGTATCTGGAATAACAAAACTGCTAGGGATTTTAAAAAGTGTGTTTAATGTGGCAGAGCTGAGAGAATTCATTATTTGGGAACACTGCAAACAAAATTGTTAACTAGTACTCTGAAAATTTTTAAAAGCTTTCTTTTGTAAAAATCACAATTGTTTAAAAGTCATAATTTAAGAAGATTATTTTTAGACTGGTTAATAGTCAATTTGAAATGCCCTGGAGATAGAGATGACAATACGAAGTGGTGTGGGTCTTCTAGCACTGTAAAATCTGGTTGGGAGACACTTGTGCTAACCACTGATAAAATTAATACACACAGGAATATGCAGTGAGTGGAGCCATATTTAGCAATATGAGACGAAGGAGAGTAGAATGAAGGCAGTTACATGGAGGAGACAGCCTTCAAGCTGAGTCAGGAAGGAAGAGCTGACTTTAGCTGGTTCGCAGAGAACGTTCCATGAGCCACTACTCTAAGATGAAACAGCATACACTATTTTGGAGGCAAGACCTGTTGTTCAGTGTGGTTAGAGCATAGAATGCTTGAAGAGATACCATGGGAAAGGAAATGAGTGAAATCTGAGTTTTTGGACTTTATTCTGTAAATTCAATGGAGAGTCATTTAAAGTGTTTTCAGAATAAGAAGTGATTTGTGTTTCAGGAACGTAACTGGATTAGTCAAGTAAGAAACTGGGGCAGAGAGACAGGCACCCCCGTTGCCCAGCTCCTCATAGTGGGTCATTCTGTACCTACTCGAAGTGTGGAACACTGGAGGTGCAGAACACTGGCAACTTCAGAGGAATCTGGTTAGGCTGCCACTGCTGTAGTCCTGGAGAGAGACAAGAAGCCTAGCCAGCAAAGTGAAAGTCAAAAAGACCTAGTTCATAAAACAGATTACGACAGGGCGAATCCACAAAAGTGGGTGGCAGATTAATCCTGGGGAGTGTGGTATGAGAAGTGAAATAATTAAAATTTCCAGATTTCGTACCTGGAAATGGCATTGGGTAAAAGACTGAAGAGGGAATGGGTGTGGGGGAGGGTGACTAATTTGGTCTGGGACACACTGAGTTGGGCATGCCTGCAGGACATGCAGATGGTAATGTCTACAATGCCTTCCAGTCTGGAGCTCAGGAGAGTTCACTGTTGAGCCTGAGAATTTTTATGCATTGCTTTTGCTTCTCAGGAAGCCTGACAGAAAATGGGCTGAGAACCAAACCTTCTATGAGGAGAATCTTAAGCAGGATGCTGCAAGAGCTTCCTTTTGTCTGAACTCCCACTCCTGCAGATGAGTCAACATGCAAAAGGAGAAATAAATACATCACTGAATCTTCTGTGGTAAAAGGAGCTTCCCTTTTTAAAACAATACTGTCAACTGCTATGTTGCTTCTCCCAACCCTCCTTCCTATTACCTTCCTCTAATTTACGAAGTGGATTCGTCTTCACTATTAATTGAGCTCTTATTTCCTCATATCTGAGCACTTCCTAGAAACATGTATGGGAGTGTCTGATATCATCTCGAAAGTGTATTTTTTAATATTCTAATGTGTTATTGCAATCATTCTTTATCTCAGTCATTTATAGATGCCACAAGGTGCCAGGCCATGGGGTGTTAGGTGTTTCACACATATTTTTCCTGATCTTTACAACTTTTTTGCAATCTGTAGGCATCATGACATTTTACAAACAAACAAAAGGGACCGGCGAGACTGACATTTGTTTAACTAGCAAGTGGCAATGCTCTACCTTCCTTTCTTTCCATTTTGTGACATGGCATCTTCATCAGTCTGTGGGGAAGCTCAGCCGTTACCTTACATAGAAAAACCAGATCCTCCTACACATGAATCAATATCTCTAGGCCTAATTTGTCTCTTCAAATTCTGTTACTTTTTTAATCAAAATGACTGTTTTGTCAATGTAATTTTATTCTTCCTATTTCCTTAGAATAAGTCCTAATTATCTAAAGCTTTTAATTGAGAGCATAAATTGCTCTTTTTGCCCACTTCATGTCTCCTCCCCTTGATCTAACTCGCACACACACACACAGTTAATTTCTATAATCAACCTTATTAAACATATATATATATATATCGCCACTTTTAAGTATGAGTTTTGACAAATATATAGGTGTGTGTATACACACACACACACACACACACACACACATAAAACATATAGCAGGAAACACTGATCTGCTATACATTACATTAATTCTTATAAAATGCAATTCTTATTCTGTCACTTCTTTGCTGACACTTCCAGGGATTCCCTGTTTTAACTAAGACAGAGCTTCCTAACTCGTTTGTGTGTGTCATTTACATGGCACATTGGGGTCAGTGAAGGTCAGAGATGACCAGTTATCCTAGGCCTCGCCTGGATAAATGAGGACCACAGGGAGGGAACAGCTCAGCACACAGGTTTCACTGTAATACAGTGGCTTCGACAAAATAGAAGTGAGTTTTTATTTCATAAAACATACATGTGTGAATAGCCCAAGGTATGGCTACTTAAGGGTGTCAGGGACTTAGACTCCTCTCTTGTTAAGGTGTTTCTCTTATTTACCTGGTCCCGAATGGCACTTCCACTCTGCTTCCACATTTCAGGCAGTAGGCTAGAGAAAAGGGAAAGTTAAAGGGGAGGATGCAAGCCTCTTCACTTTAGGGGTATATCCAGAAGCACACACTACTTCCATTCACTTCTCACAGCTATGAGTGTGGGGCTGAGGAGTGGAAAATACTCTTTGTTCCAGACACCCATGTACTGAGTTAAACCAGAAAGTTCTATGCCCACAGAAAGAGGGGAAAATGGGTGTTTGTGTCAACTAGCAATCTCTGCCACATTTCTCAATATATGTAGGATAAAATCTTCTAGTGGAACTTATTTTTCCAAACCCAAATCTTAATACTTTCCTACATGTAACTATACACCAGCTGGATGGCCCAACTATGGTCCTCTAACGTCCCACATATCTCAGGCCTCCTTGATTTTGCTCACATCGTGGTACTTCCCTGACATACCTTCATCTGTATAGGTTCACCTTGCACTTAGCCTTTAACTCCCAACTCAACAGCCACTTCCTATATGAAGCTTTCCCTGACCACTCCACCTTTCTTACAGCACTTCTTCCTTCTCTAAGCTCAGCATTTATTTGTTGCTAGTTTGGTCCTTGCATTTTCTATTTCATAATATTATTTTTTATTTGTATTATTTTTTTTCTTTGCGTATCTGGTCTCTCTTAAGAATAAATATGCTGTTTTGTATCCCACTCAGCATTTTGCATAAGGCCAGATAATGTTTCTTGTCTATCACTTGCATACCTATGCACTATGTGTATGAATTAATAAGTGCATGAATTATGAGTCAGTGTAATGAATCAAAAGCCATTGTCCAAAATGATTCCAGTAAGGAGAAATTGCTCTAAAGAAGGTCATCTGTTCTTGACTGGGATAGAGGACACTAGGTTATCACAGGCTAAGTATTCATTTAGCTATAAATGGATGTAGATTGGATCAGCAGAATATGTTTAGAGCTCATTCAAGTCTTATAAATGTCTGAGTGAACTATCAAATTGCACTTGTGGTCTAATAATACAATAGTCCCTCAGGTTTATAAGCTTTTATGCCTAACTCCAAATCCTTTAACTTTTACATCTACATTTGTTGAACTGGGAGTGTGCAGAGTAAAAGTTGAGGTCACATCACTGAAGAACCCATTCCTCAAAATTTCCTTCTCATATGGTTTTAGGGTAGATTATCCACTGAGAGCCACTTTTCAGAAGTTCAGAGGGCTCGGTCCTCACTTTTTCCTGTGGCAGCTGTAGACTGACTTCTCGTCGGGTGGCCCCTGCCTTTGAACTTCTAGATTTCTGGCCACGTTCTGGACTTACTTTTTGCTTCCTCCAGCCCTAAAGTTGTGTGCACCTCTAATTCCCTGTATTTAACCCCTTTCTATTCTAAATTTCTAGACTAGAGTCTTCTTTTCTCATGGATCCCGAGAGGAAAACAAATTCTGGATAAAGAGAACATGAACAATGACTGACAATGAGCTATATTTGTGTGTGTGTTAGAGTAAAAATAGAACCAATGAAAGACACAGAGATGGAACGGTCAGAAAATTAAGGAAAAAATGAGTAGATCCTGTAGGGAAAGCCATTTAAGGGAAAATTGTTGGGAGGGAGACAATTTTTTATCAGGTACAGTGACAAAATAAAGAAAAAGAGATGCACACTGAGAAAAAAGTGTAATATTTGCCAAAGTGAAGGATGACTTGCAGGAATTTAGTTTCAGTGTAAGAAGTTGCAGGTAAACACCTTTGTAGTACAGATAACTATAAACATGTTTGCTGAAGTTCAGAAATAAAGGCCCTTAAAAATAACTGATTATAAAAAATAACCTCTGAGAAGACAAAGACAGAAATAAATTATTTTTTTTTTTTATGAAGAGATGCTAATTCTGCATGTACCTTCACCGGTTTAGATTGATCAAACTTGCTATTATAATTCTTTTATTCATTTTTTCCCTAGAGACCAGGAGCTTCTCTTAAAGGTTAAGAGAAGAGGAAGCTAAAAGAAAAAAAGAAAATATTAAGTCTGATGCCGCAATTATCTCAATAACCAACCATGAGCACATATATTTTGTTTATATAAATTTTATCTGTAAGATGTTTCTCAAAGTGTAGATTTTATGAGTGACTTTTAAAATGATCATCTGCTTACAAGTGACTGCTATGATTAGTACAATTCTTTTTAATGATTTCAACAGAGAAATAAGAGTAGAAACTGATGCTAAAGATGTTAATTAATTCGACTCAGATTCTATGGCTATTCCTAAGATTTTCTGTGTCTTTAATTCAGATAAAACAGCTCATAACAAGAATTATCAAAGGAGAGAAAGAACAAGCTCCTAATAATCACATATGAAAGTAAAATAGAAGAATAGCTGAAATCGGATAATGCAGCTATTTGGGGACACTTAGGTAGAAATGTGTGCTTTGGAGTGAAATGTGCTGGGTTCAAACAATATATGAACAATTTGAAAGAGGAACATTCGGGGTCACTTGAATAAATGTATTCAATCCTCCAACAGACTATTGACCTCTAACCAGGTCTTCCATCAACATCAGTAGCAGACAGAGTAGACAGGATGGCCTCTGTGATCATCCTAAAACCTTGTCATTTAAAAGGGCTTTTCACATGCTTTATTTTATTTAACCTCACATTCATCAATGAGCTGTGCAGAACTTCATTTTAGAGATGCAGACATTGAGGCTCAAAAGGCTGGATAAATTTCCAGGTCTCACAGCTGGGTGTGGATGAGCCTGGGTGTCTGTGCTTTTCCTTTTTCTCACATTCTCCCTACTACTCTCATATGTTCTCTTGGTCTTGCCCTTTCAATTTCAGGGAGATTGGGAGAGAGTTTAAAATAATTTCTTTTGAAAATAATTTATGAAACCTGTAGTGTATTGACCCTGACCTCCAGGGTTTCTGTTTCATTATCAGAAATACTAATCAAGGTAGGTGGTGCTTTGACTGAAATGGCTAAAGGTAGAAGATATTAACGACACCTGGATCCTTGCCACAAGACCTCATTTCTGTGTGGAGAAAGATGATGTCAATTCTGATCTCCCCAAATACATTTAGCAGATTTGGTATTTTTCCCCTTAGGAGTGAAGCAATAAGAATATTTTAGGGGAAGTTTATCACACATAGTTACATAACATTTTCTTGTTTCCATTCTGGTGATATTAGTTATCTGCTGGTTTCTAACATATTATCTCAAAATTTAATGTCTTAAACAACAACATTCATTATTTTACATTTTCTGAGAGCCACTGGGCTTGTGGTTCTGGCTCAGGGTCTCTAATGAAGATTTTGGATGAGGAAGCAGTCACCTGAAGGTTTGACTGGGGATGAAGGATTCACTTCCAAGTTGGTTCACTCACATGGCTGGCAAGTTGGTGCCAGCTGTTGATTGGGGCTCTTAGCATCTCTCAATATGGGTCACTTCACTACATGGCATCCAGCTCACCTCAGAGCAAGTGATCCCAGACAGTGAGAAAGAGTACCTAAGATAAAAGCTGCAGACTTTTTATGATCTAATATTGAAGTGATAACCCATCATTATTGCAGATTCAACTCACTAGAAGTGATTCATTAAAGGTAGGACACACACCAGGGGAGGGAAATTCAACTCCACTTCTCGGCAAGAGGAGTGCCAAAGAATTTGTGGCATAACTTTAAAACCACCACAATGTCGTGCCCAAATTCTTAACGTTTTCAGGAGAAAGAACTTAAAATAGATTTATTCCTTTACAGCTGTTTCATATACTAGTAAAACTGATAAAAACTGGTAAAAAAACAAAAAACAAAAAACAAAAAAAAACCTCTTGCTATATCTCATTTTTCACCAATAGTTTCTTCTATTTTTTTTTCTGTTCTTCCTCCTCTGTTTGCCTTAAAACGCTGGAGGGGCCCAGCTGCTCAGGGATTCTTATTTATGTACACGTTCACCTTACTAACATCCTCTAGTACCAACCATCCTTTATACACCATCTCTATTCTCACAATTCTCATATTTCTATCTTCAGCCTGATCTCTCCTTGCAATCCCAGTCTTATATGTCCAGCTGCTCCTTGACACTGCCACACAGACCACGTATCACATGACTTTAAAATGAACTGTGGCTAGCAGAACTTTTGATTCCTCCCCCTACCCCACCCCCACTTCTCTACCAGCGTTCTCTTTCTTATAAAATCCACCAGTTGTTTAAGCCCTTACTTATCTCATGTCTAATCCCTCAGTGAGTCCTGTCAACACTTCAAAATTTTTCCTAGATCCACCAAACTTTATCTCCATTGTTACCACCCTAGTTCAAGCTACCTCTCTCCTCATCTGGACCATGAAATTGGCCTCCTAATAGTTTTTCTTACTTCCTCTCATGTTCATGTAAGTATTCTCTCCACAGTGAAGGCATGGTAATATTTTGAAAACAAAATCATTTTTCATCACTCCTCTGTTTAAAACTCTTTATGGCTTTCTATTTTGCTTAGAATGATAAGCCCAAATTCTTTACTCTGACTTGCAATGCCCACTAGCCCGCCACACTGCTCTTCAGACAAGTACATGTGTGCGCATGCGCACACACACACACACATACACACACACATTTAAACAGCTTAATTGGAATTTAAATTTTATTTCAATTGTAACTAAAAACTTAGAACATATGGTTTGAGTAATAATTATAAAAACCAATTATACAGAAAATCTGAAGATAAGAGTAGCCCATAAAAGTGAAGATGATTATCATTTGTGCCATGTTCTGTAAAAAAAAAAAAAAGACCAAGATTGAGATCAATAAGTTGGTGAATGATGAGCTGATAAATAAAGATGGCAATCTGAGTGTTATTAAAGAAGGTAGATTCAATGTAAAAAATACACAGTATCTAGGTATATTGGCTCATTCTGCACATGTGTATCTGATTTGTGTGTTTGTGTGTTTATATATGTTTACGTGCATGCTGTGTAGGTATGTATAATGTATGGGTGTCTTGATGTGTTAGTATGTGACTGAGTATATGTATGTGCGTCTCCGTGTGTGTGCCTGTGTGTGTATCTGGCATGCCTCTGTGTATATAGGGCCATTCTGATTGATAGGCAGATTGGGCAGAATAGACAGCTCCCTTGAGAATACTCAGGGACCAAAGATATCTTCTCTCTCAATATTAATATTTCTCTAGAGATTCATTGAGTTTAAGTAGTCTCTTTTTAATTGCAAATATCCTGGGAGTTGCATTTGTCATCTGTATCTTTGTGTGAGTTATGATAATTAGATTGTGTTCCTCCTAGCACTTACTGACAACAAGGAGAGATAGGAACAAATGCAAGTGTCTCAAGAAAGGAAACCCAAGGACATTTGGATGATGGGTGGAGAGCTTGCTGGATGAAGTAATATCTTCTGAATTATCTCCTTGGATCATAGGGGTTCCTTCTCGTCCATAGGATTGGCCAACATTGGGAATGTGAAGAGAGTATAGAGAGAAATTCAGAGGAAACCAGTGAAAAAGTTAGTTGTTTCCAAATTTTGCTGAGTGCCACAAGTGCCTGGTACATTCTGTGCTTCAGATGTTTCCAAGTGCTTTTCAGAGTTAGGGTCATTCCTCCTTCTATTCAAAATAGTGAAAGGGCAGATTCGTTCCCAGTAGACACAGTCACTGTTTGGTGAGCACAAGCAGATGGAGCACATTCAGTGAGTGTTCCTTGTTCCATCACACATAGCCACACAAGGAGTCTTTCAGAGAGGTGCTGCTGGCTCCTCCCATTCAGGGCCTCTTCCTTCTCCTGCACTCTAATTCCATGCCCTCCCTTCTTTCACACTGTATATTCCTCCTCTTTTTTCTGCAAATTCAACCTTTCCTGTTTTATCTACTAGATATTTCTTACTAAGATTGGGACATGTCACATTACATCCTACCAAGTCAAGAAAATAAAAATCCCACCTCCTTTCACCCTATATTCCCTTAGAAATCTTCTCATCTCAAAGCTGTACTTCAGGGCCAAGCTGTTCAAGCATGTTTTCTACCCTTTGAGTCCTAATCCAATATAGGTTTTGTGCTCAGCACATCATATCTTGTGCTTTTGCTCAGTTGAGAACGATGACCACTCTGGTGCCAGCTGGCCCCAGCTCTTCTAGCGTGTACCTCACTAAACATTCCAGAGGCATTTACTGAGCCAACCTTCCCTTTGATATACTTTCTCCTGCCTCTTTGGCTACTTTTTTCAGACTTCTTTGTAGCTCCTCCCAGATCACTCCAGGAATCCTCTTCTTATTCTGTATTTTATTTCATTCCTTTAAATTCAATACCTCTTATATGATACTTATTCCAAAATGAATAACCGTTGATACTTCTTTTGTACTCTGTACTCTTCTGTTTACTCAGACCACAGAGAGAGACCTCTGGTGGAGGGGTGGTAAGTTTTCAGGCTTCAGAGTCAGAGTCAGAAATATGGGGTTCAGTCCCCATCTTGCAACTTATTTTCTTCATGGCTCTAAGTAAGTTATGTGACATTTCTATGTTTATAGATAAAATGTCTTTATAAACTAAAAAAAAAAAAAAAAAAAACAAACTAGTAGCATATCCTTTATAGGGCTTTTCTGATGATAAACAAATTAATACATTTAAAGCATTTAAAAATTGTGCTGGCCCAGTTAAATATTTACTAATAACAGTAAGCACTTAATAAATACTTTCTAATTCTTGTTATTATTACTTTATTTGCCCCTTCCTCTTGGATGATTATTCTTGTCTTTCTTCCACTCAGCTGCTTAAATCAGAAATCAACAGCTTTCCTAGAATTTTCTCATGCTGGTACCAATTACTACCAAGTCTCCTTAAGTTTAACTCCAAAATGTCCCTTAAATTGTCCAGTTTTCTCAGGTGACACTCAATCAGCCATACCTCATCTCTTAAGTTACTGAAATGGTTTCCTAATTGGTCTTTCTGCTTCCTCTTGTGCCCCTTTTCCCAACTCATTCTTCAGCGCAGCAACTGAAGTGATCTTTAAAAAGCATAAATTAGATTATGTCACTCCTCGGCACAGAATTCGTCACGGTAACCCACTGGACTGAGGACAAAATCCAAAATCCTTAAGTGGAAAGGTCTGTAAGTTCATACATGTCCTTTGCCACGTCTACTTTCCGATCAGTAGTCACTCTTTCCCTCACTTGCTGTGGCTCAGACACATAGGCCTTCTAACAGGTTTTCAAATTTTACAAGAGCTTTTCTGTCTTGTGGGTTATAATTTTGCTTCTCGAGTCTGCCTGAAATGTTTTCTCCCATTTTTGGATAATTCCATTTCTCTTTTGGGCCTCAATAAATGTCAATTCCTCAAAGAGAACTTTTCTGGACCTTAAATCCGACTGAGGACACTGTTATTTCTTTTGTAATACCCCATTATTTTCTATGGCACATAACCACAATTTGCAATTACCTATTATCTGTGTGTTTCTTTGCTTAATGATAATCTGAAAAACTAGATGCAAACATTATAATGACAGGAATCGTATTTGTATTTTCCACTGTTTTATTTCAAGTGTCTAGCAGAGCAATGCCTAATCAATATTTGTTGCATGAATTAATGAATAAACTCTGGTTGATACAAATACTTACTAGTCATTTCAGTGATGAAAACACAATAAAATAAAATGGATATATACAAGTCACAAAATGTTCCTAAACTTGTTGTCTTTAAGTGATAAAATCCAGAATTGTGTTTTGTATGCAGATTTAATAGTATTTAATTTTATTGTTAACAAAGCGAGAGACTCTGCTAGGGAGGAAGGTACTTGGGCTTTGTAGTTAGACATGGGTGATTCCACCCTAATTATTTACCAGTGGTGTGGCCAGGGGCAAGTTGTTTAACTTCCCTTGGTTATCCTAACACCAGCTCACAAAGTTGTTGTAAGGAAGTAAATGGCTCAAGTTGGTTGTTTAATGAATAAATGTTAGCTGTCATTTTCACTGAAAGACCTTTATTTTTGGCACTTAACTATGAAAGGGAAAGAAATAGGAATCAAGAATGATAAACCGTTGATTAAAAATATATGTATCTAGAAAAATTTGGCCTCTGAATCATATAAAGGCCTGAAATAACAGGTAATAGAAAGAAAAAATTAAAACCCATGAATCTTACTGGAATCAAATAGATTGGTGCTTTACATTCTCTGAGTGAGTATACATGTGCTTCCCAGGCCTGGAATGGCTGCCTCTTCCTTCTGCAGGTCTCATATGTCTTTTCCCAGAGAACTTTGCTTCAACACCACATTAAGCACCTCCTGGCACCTTCCCACCACCATTTCATCACTCTTCTGATCACTATACCTTTTTTTCCCCATAATGTATCTCACTCTGAAGTTAGATTCCTTAATTATTTCTACCTGTTCAGGGTCCAAGTCAAAAAGTAGATTATAAATATTGAAGGGTAGAAAAAGATACCACTCCAAAATATGCCTCTTTAGTGTATTATTTGGAGCTGTAGGCCCTTGAAAAACCGCAAATGCAGGGAGAGAATTTCTCTGAACTCCCTTAATGCTCTCAACATCCATCTTCCTAAAAGAACTCAATGTCATATATCCCTTCCTTGGGAATTTCATCAACTCTGTCACAAGAGAGGGGACTACAACTTAACACTATACCTAGACAAACTTTGCCACAAACTATCATACCTACCATCTATTCTTCTAAGGGCCCATTCATCTTCCTTAAAAATTATTTACTTTTCCATAAGAGGCCTACATCTACCTACGCTTTCCCCATTAAGATGCTATTTCATTCTGTATTCTAGACCACTTTGGATGGTTAGTTTTCCTGAATATCTTTGTGCAGACATGAATCATACATATTACTAAACTTCTTGTTTTCTTTGTTAATCTTTGTTTATTATAGACGGTCTCAGTCAAGAACTCAGAAAAATGGAGGGAAATTTTTCTTTTTCTACAACACCATCAAGATTATCTGGTTATCATGTCATTCTAGCACCTACCACAGTGCCTGGAACATATAATATGCTCACAAAGAAAATGAATGAATAGAATGGCTTCCTCTACAGCCTGGGCATTCTTATAATCTTTGCAGTTTTAGTCATAGCTGAAGCATAATGCAAAAATCATTTTTTTAAAAGTCTTTTTCCTTGTTAGAAATCTCTTGAAATTTACATAATTTGAAGCTTCAGGTGATATATAGTCCAACTCTTTTGAGTTACATTTCACACTGTTTAATATTCAGGATGCATTTAACATTCCCTCTGAGTAAGAAGACCTTGCTTCCTTTCCCCTGGTGTGTCCCCAGTTCTCCACATAGTGTTGTATACAGTGATTAACATGGTCTGGAGAATGTGGACATATGTATACATCTGTGATCCTTATAAATTACAAAGCCCCCAGAAAGTGGCTTAGACACTTGAAAAGTAGTAAGGAGAATAGGACGGAAGCTCATAGATACATTTTGAAAACAAGATTTGAAGTGCTTAGTGTCCTTGATAATTTCATGGTAATAAAATAGAAGGATATTTTGCTTTTCACAACCCTATTATCAGAGATGATTACCTTAAAGTTTAAAATAAATTTACTGAAGAAATGGATTGAATTGAAAAAGAAAAAACACAACTATTTGTTGCTTACTTAAAAGTAACTTATAGGCACAGATTCTTAATATATTTGCAAGTTAATAAGCAATAAGTTTCTCTTTTTCATGTGTGCACTCAAAATCACTGCTATCTCATTTCTTCCCTGTACTAGCTAATGCAAGTTCAGGCATTTTACGCATTTAAGCTGTAGAAAAAAAAAACAATGATGTTTAGTAATCCTAAGAATGCTACTTTTGACAGTTCTTTTCAAGAAGATTCATTTAAAAAGCCTAGACACAGTTACGTTGTAATTTTCTACAATCAACAAAGAAAAAAACACCAGAAGATATAATGATTACTGGCAAGAAAAAGCTTCCTTCTGCATTTCATTATAATATAGGTATAAAACAAATGAACTTCATATTCTGCCTGTGTGTGTGTGTCTGTTTATTCTCTCCCTCCCACGTTTTCTCTCCTTTTATCTGGGACATAAAAGACATTTCATAAGAAAACCATGAAATCTATGATTTCAAAATAAAAATGTATATAAAAGAGATTTCCTAAGAACTTATATTTTATAGTAATATTTTATATTATTTTACATTTCTATTATGAGAAATGCTCTGGATGCTTATGTTAATTTGTTTGGCTTTCTCTTATATTATGAAAAACCATTTGCTGAGGCTGTGCTCTTACAATACATATAAGACATCAGATATTTTTTTCTCTGTTATAAGAAGAAATAGAGAAGGGGAGTACAACTAATTAAAAATAAACAATAGTCATTCCAAAGATTATTTGTATTTAAATTTTGATTATGGTCAGAGATTATTATAGAAATATATTTATCAGAATCAGAGATACTCAGACACATAAACTGAGGCATTTATACTCTTACTTTTTGACTTATGACCTTACCCTTACTCTCTTAAATTGAGTTTATTATAATCATTTTAGCATTCCGTCTAAATTTAGGTTGAGATACTTATTATAATTTGAGGCTATAAGTGATGGAGGGAATGTCTTAAATTAATTTCAGATAATCCTACAAAATTTATAATCTATATCTAATAGTAAATAATTACAGAATAATCAAATACTCTCAGAATCTTTGCCAATGAATGAAATTCTAGATAAGACAGCCAAATAAGCTGACATGATGTTGAATTCTTCCAGTCTTTCAAACTCTATATCTTGCAAATAATGTATAGTTTCAAGTTCCTCCGGTTACTCACAGCTCCGTTTCTCTCTTGGTCTTTCATTAGTGGGCTTGTGCACACTTGGATGAATAAATGCATTTTGTTTTAGATACCAGTGGAGCTGCTGTCAGATATCATATATATGCCTCCTTTGTAAAGTATAGTGTGATATTTATTTTAGAGTTTACCTGCTGAATCTAACTACTTTGGAAAAAAGCAGAAATGAGAATTTTTATCTTCTATATGATAATTTGAAGAAATTTTATCTCATTGAGGCAAATATTTATGTTATCATGTTCAGTAGAATTTGACAATAATAAACTATTAATTAATATTAAATTTTATACATTTCTTTTTAATCGTAATTGCACCTTAATTTTTCATGTAAAAGAAGTTTGGACACAATATTAATGCTTCTGATGAATGACACATTTACCTTTTAAGAAATAAGAAAGAAAAGATTGAGGTAGAAAGTAAAGAGCTATTATTAACAGGCCAATATTATTTTGGAACATAAAATAAGCAAACAATGAAACCCAAAGAAGAAGTTTTATGACAAGTAGTTATATTCCAAGTACCATTTTAAAAGGCTCATTAAATTTTCTACAGTTCTGTATAAATCAAATGTCTGTGTTTACACCTTTATTGAAGCTTTCTATTTTATAGGAGCAAATAAAAAAATATCAATGACCTACAAAAATTTGAAATTTGTTGAGAATAAAAAAGTTCAAGAATACTTTTAATTGTCTCGTATTAATTTAGTATACTAAAATATGCAGTTATTTTGCTTATCTGAATCTCTCTGCACCTTATTTTGCATGTAGTGTTAAATGCCAATAGGAACTTCATTGTCATTCTCCGGGAATTTTTGCCTGCAATAATTTGAGGAAGATACAAAAGATAATGGAGGGTAGGAACTGTGGTTAGTGACAATTCCAAAATATCTTTGTTCTGTTGTTATTAGTCTCTAGGACTTGAATGATGGGCCAATTAGATATTGTAGGCTATAACCGCAGCCCTAATCAACTACCTTGAAAATTTTGTCAGGCCTGCTTCAAAAAGAGGAGCAAGTGAAAGACGATGAAAGTTCTAACTCATAATTCTGTTACTAGAAAATTAACGCTGTTCAAGTATTCGTAGCAGATATGTGACTAATACAATTACCTGATGGACTGATACATGTAAAGTGATTAGCACAGTTCCTGGGCATATATTTAGGATCCAGTAAAAGTGAGTAGTCATTGCCATTGTTATTGAAACAGCACACTGGTTCTGCATCCTTTAACAGATCGATGATTAATGAATGCAGTCCTTGAGTTATTTTATAGACAGCACTGCACATGTACCACTCTGTCCTCTATATGACCTTGGAACCTAGACTCTTCAGTCTATAGAACTCAAGTAACAGGAGTGTGGCCGCGGGAGCCCTTTACAAAGGGGGATGTCTTTCCATGAGGGAGATCCAGTGCCTAGACCACATATGGACACATATAGAACTGACCAATCATACCCTGCATGATTGGAATTCCTTCGTGCTTTTTCTTGCCCCTCGACTCTATACTATAACTGGTGAAGTTCCAAAACTCTCTGATCAAAACTTGCCCCACCAGCACTACCACATGCAATCTCGTTCTCCCTAATCTTTAAAACTTGTCCTGTCTCCAGATCGGGGAGACAGATTTGAGTGGTGCTTCCTATCTTCTATGGACTGACTCAAAAATAAAAGCTTTCTTTTTTCAGAAGCCGATGTTATAGTTTTGGCTCCGAGGCGTGTCAGGCAGCAGGCTCTTGCTTGGTAATATTGTTATCTTTTCATGGCTCTTATAATCACTATTATTTAGTGTTCGCTGTAAATCTATAGAAGAAAAAAATCTGTATATTGAAAAGGCTGCATTTGGATTTTACTTCTGTAGTTTGTATATTGGTTTCTTGCCAGGTTGGCTGGGAATAAAAATAATGCTGATTAAATCCAGATTAGGGCCTATCTAAAATTGTGATGTGTGTGATATTTTCTACTTTGGGAATTTTTATATCTAGTGCCAATGATAGAGAAATTTAACAGATTCATCTATCCAAGGTCGAGGTCCATGCTTTGGCTCTTTCAATTCTCTTTCCCATTTCTCAGTACGAGTTCCTTATTCTGCTCTTTCAGGGTTTTGTCATCTATTGGATAGGGATCCTGGGAGATTTCTGAGCAATTTATCTGTGCTCAAATATTAAAACTGTATAAGTTAAGATAAATACCTTTCAGTGTTACAATTTTTAGCTCTAACAAAAGAATTAGCTTGATCTAACTGAAAGATTCTGGATTTGCAATTAGAATAAAAGCCCAAGGATGCCTCTCATTCACCTTATAGCCATCGTCAACTCCCCAAACTTGTCCTCTAGGGTGCCTCCAAATCTCTCTTCGCATCTTTGGTACCCACTCTTCAATACCCTTTCTCCAGCCAGCCCCATGCTTTGAAACTGACATAGACCACCTAGGCCCACGTTTTGATGAGTTCTGCTGGTTATCACCTTAGTTCTCTGTCTGGACCTACTGCTCTATTGTTCCATTCTCTCACATATTTCAATGGGATTAATCAGGTGAATTAATTTGAGGTATAATTAGGATTCACAGCAGCATTGTGTGGTACTCCTCATGGAAAACTATTTTAGTAGCTTTCGTCACATCCTCTGAAACTGGTAAAAAGGGCAGAGTGTGTACTTGGAAAAACTTAGTTTTGTTGTTGTTGTTGTTTTTTGTTTGTTTGTTTTTTACTATGTTTACATCATGAATGTGAAAGTCTGCTTTCTTTTCTATTTTGTTTTGTTTTGTCTTGTTTTCTAGTCTTTCTCCAAGCAGGTAGGTAGTGACCGATGCCCCGCTTTCTCCAACCCCTTTCTCCATAGAAAGAAGACTATGGCCTACAGAAAGATGATTTCAATGATGTGATGTGAAGACTTTAGAAAATACTTTGACGAACACTATCTTGATGTAACCTCTGTTGAAGTGATGTCTTCACGAAGTCGAGGTAGAAAAATAATTGTCAATATGTCAGAAAGAAGACGACTGTAGTATAAGATTATGAATAGCAGTGTCAAGTAGAGAGTACTCTAACCTATTTCCCCTGTGTAACTGCTTGAGGAGAATTTGATCTGGAATCTTAACCTCTATTTCTCTAGCACCTATCACAATGTCTGGCTCATCCTATTCACTCAAGAATTTGAGTTATATGTAGAATGAACAATAGTCACCTAGTGGATTTCCATGGAAAAACCAGAGGGGAAAATGATGAGGGAAAGAGAGAGAATAATCTAGTCAAAGAATGATTAGTGCTTTAGAGAAAGGAAGGAAAGATAAAGCAGGTGGTAAATAATAAAGGATTAGAAGGTATAGGTTGAATCTAACATTATTTACACTAAAAGCTTTTGCTATAAATATAGTTTATAAAAGTCTTAAGCAAACATGCTGTTCAAAAGTAATAATTCTTTACAAGTAAAAATTTTACCCTTTTGAGAATTTTTTTTTGCTACCTTAAATACAACCAGCTCAAGTAGATACAAATTTAAAATTATTTTTTCAAAAAAATAAAGTGGCCTGCACAATTGTGTTGAAAGTTCTGATAAAGTTCACACAGTACGATGCAATAACCATTTTTATACTTGGGAGTTTGTTAGGTAGTTAAGCAGTCATGAATGACAGGAGTACAGGCCCAGCTCTGTTACCATAGAAACCTCCCTTAAGGACTTCCTAAAAACACCCATTTTATGGTTATAAATTATCCCTACATCCTAAGGCACAAAGGCCATAAGTGCTGCTGCCTTAAACCAGCCACAAATACTGAAAGCAATACTTTAACCTGCCCGTAACCTCAGCCTCATTATACCATCATGATAATATCATACATACGCCAGGAAGTTCATGAATCTAATTATAACAGATTGAATTCTGGTTAAGCACATGTTCAGTAGGTAAATGGTTAGTTAGCCAACTGTCAGTCAAGGTAACCTCAAGTCTAACTTGCTGATCATCTAGGACCACCCTGTAACCTCCCATCATGCCTCAAATATAAACAGACCTTCCCACTTCCACGCTGTTACAGCTCTTCACTGAAACCCGCCCCTCCTTTGGAGTGTACTCTTTCTTTTCACCTTCTGAATTCCAAAGGGCTGCAGCCTTCCTTGGTGAGGCCCATCTCTTTCTAAAAATGTACTTTCAATAAATGTCACTTTTTCTAAATCCTGCTGACCTGTAATTCTTTACGAAATCAGCTGGAAAGAACCAAGGACCCCCTCCATGCTGCTGGGGTGACACTGGATTTCACATCACCCCGTGCAGTAACAAGTTAATAAAATAAACACCTTAACAACACTCTAGGAAGAGGAGGTACGTTTATTCTAAAACTCTGAGGTGTCATCCATTTGATATCAAGAACCATTTTTTATTCTTTTGAGCAATGTTACTGCCAGGCATTGATATAACTCCTTGGAGGCTATTTCTCAGCCCACATTGTACCTAAGTTGAAGAAATAGGGAAGTGTATTGAACCTTTTAATGCAGCATTGACATCTCAATAAATCAAGGACTGTAAAGGAAAGAAAAAAAAAATGTAGACTATCCACCAAGAAGATAAGTAGTTATCACTAGTTAAAATTGCTCTGTACTAAATGATTTATTTTGTCTTTTTCTTTATTCTAATAATCTCATAACATCATCTTGTTTTTTGTACCCTATTGAATGGAAACCATCAGTATATGCATAGTTTTTAAAAAATGAATAAAAACCTGTGTATGCGTATGAATAAATATACATGTATACATATACATATACACATATATATATATACATAGACATGCACATATAGCTAGACAAATGAATTACCTTGTCTGCTTTCCTAGGTAGAAAAGAGTCTTTGACTAAGACTCTATTGAGTTCTGACTGAAGTTATTACCTCAGAGCATCTCTTTGCTTAACTCAGATAGCGGTGTTGAAGAAATACATAAGGTTCAGGTAGAAGCCTTACTTCTCTCCAGTCTACACTATGCAAGAATCAAGTAGCATGTAGGGTACAGGTTAATAAACTGTAGGTCACACACTGAAGAGAGTACTCTACCTGAAAGTATCATATATAAAAACAACTGATTTTAACCACACTACCTCTTTTTTAACAACCAATAAAACCTTGCAATATACTTATCATAATTAGTAGCTATGGAGTTGTAATTGACAAAATATTTCCAAAAATTGCCTCTTAAAGCAGTAGTCCTCTTTTATATTTAAATGATATTAACTTTTCTATTAAAATCTCTGCCTAATTTCCCATTGTTGGCAGAAAGCTGCTATCTCCATAGGTTTAGACTAGATTTAAGTGTTACTCAGAGTTGACAGGTTCTTTGAGTTTGTACATGTGACAGAGTTTTCCCAAACATATATTAGGAGTGTGGCACATCCTAGATTTTGGAAAGGATGGAAATCTAAGAAAAAAGGGCAACAGTCAAGCAGGTGTCCTGTTCAAGCATGCACATGTTTTATTTAAGTATTCTCCAAAAGTCTATTTTTTTCCAGCATAATGCAGATATTATGCTATCCTTTGAAATAAGATATATGAATTTCAAAGAAAATTGTCAAAAACAATGACCTTGATTACTCCATATGGTACACAGAAATAATTACATTTCACTTACAATACAGATGCACTTAACACAGTCATCAATAGTCATTCACCACCAACACAGTATATTTTTAAATCACCTAAAACACCAAAAAGTTTTTTTTTCTTTTCCAAAAATCTAAAGAAAGTAATAGTTTTGGATAAATGATAAACTAAAAGAGAGGCAGAATTTTCAAATGAAATAATCTAACTGCATTTTTTCAATGTAATATTCAGAACATGAAAATAGAACTTCTCATTGGGAATCAAAAGACCTAAGTATTCCTGATCGTGTTTTCTTTAATCTACTTTTTAAAAAGTTTTTCAACAAATGCCATCAAAGAAGTTTCACTATATATTTGCTCTAGAAGCATAAAGTGACATGAGGCAGGTGTTAATATAATTGTTAATATTCACACTCCAGGAAGGTTAGTAACTTTTAAAAAGACATACTATAAATAAAGCCAGTTCTTCCCAATAGTAGAGTTTATCTTACTTTCACTCAGCAAACATATATTAAAATTTACTGTGTGCACAGCTTTGTTCTAGAAGCTGTTCTAGAAATGGGAAGCAAGAATTTCTGGCTTTACTTGAAAAGAGTTGAATTAATTCTTTTTATGATAAATTATGATAAGCATTATAAAATTTCTATAATAGAGGGATAATTTTTAACTCTTTCCATGTACAAAAGCTAAACTTTATTCCTTACACTGTTGACTTAGAATGAACAAAACTTTTCATTTGACATAAAACTTTTTTACAGTCATGTGCAGACATGTCTGCTGATACATTTTAAAGGCGAAAAGGAATCAAGACTTTTCACGTAAATGTACATAGAGATCAACTCTGCATCATCAAACTCCTGTCCTGATTTTGTGGAGAAAATCGCTCCCTGCAATATACAGGAACCTTTCTGAAATAAATTTGTGCAGTCTTCCCCAATGGTGTAGAAATCGTGCTTTCATTAAGTATTGTTATATAAAGCACTCCAGTTTATCTCTGCATTTCGATTCACATTAGTTATTCTCAAAACGTATTTGAGATCTAAAGTAAAATAAATAATACATCAAGTGAGATTTTGGGATCACTGATCCTGTGGTATTAGTCCCAGCCAATTCTTTTCTTGAAACCTACAGTGGTATGTCCAGTATCTGGGCTTTTCCATGACAGCAAAGAGGTTAGAGATAATTCATATACGTCAACTCCTTTTTTTCTAAATTTTGACAAGGGAATTGATAAAGATAATCTACTTACAAGATAATTTGTTGGGGGGATAGAAAAGTAGGAAAGTCATTTGAACTACAAAATGCTAGTCTAGTTGATGATGATAAACCCAATAGAAAAGTGCTACCGAAACACAGGAACAAGTAATGCACTGTCACGGGAATACAGCAGACCAAAGAATATTACTGAAAAACATTTATGACACAAGAGTTTTGGATTAAAAGTTATCTAAAACTTGGCCACACTAGAAATTTTTCTATGAATGTGGCTCTTACCGTGTTTATGAAGATCTGGAAAGTACGACAACAAAAAAATCCTGATTCCTGATACAACAGGTATACAATGAATTATTGCAGTTGTAACAGTATCTAGGTGCAAGGTAAAATGACAATTAATACTTAACTATCTGAACACTTTAGATTTACTATTGAGCATCCCTATGAGAAATGCTGTAGTTCTAAAAGGAGTTTATTTGCACAGCCCACCGTGGAACATCAACAATCAGCTGTTGTAAGTGCACAGAAATCCCCCCTTTCTACAATTATAGTTTATCATGCCTATTCTGAAGACAACATAAGGAAACTGAGATCACTGCTCCAAAGAATTTTAGCATGCATTATGATGGTTTCCTTCAGTCAATACAAATGTGTTGCATGAGTTTTTTTTAAATATGCAATAATCTTCATCATAGCCAATGTTCATGGTTTTAACAGGAAAAATTTTTATCAAAATGTTTTCCATATATATATTTTTGTTTTGCATTCAACTGGAACATTATGTTCAAAGATTTATTTTATTCGTTTTATTAAAAAAGAGTTCTGGTCATAAGAAGCATCAATAGGTGGCATTTCATTGTGCTCATTCACAAAGTCAAAGGGCCACAGGCCACTCCTCTGTGTAAGAGGTCAAACTCTGTCTAGAAATGCCATTTGGTGGTTTTATTTCCATCCTCTAGTTTGGAAGCTTTGTTTTGTTTTGTTTTGTTTTTTTTTACTGCCAATCTCCATGCTTTGCCATTTTCATCTGCAAAGGTTTATTCTTTCTTCTTTCTTCCACATTAAGATTCTTTCCACAACTAGGGTTCAAGTGTTCTTTTGACTTGATTCTGATTGTCTTACAAAGCGGACACTCTGACAATGTTTCCTCCTGAGTACTCGGGAGATTCTGGCCTGTCGTCTCCTTCGGGAGTGGTTACTGGAGGTGTTGGGATGCTTATTATTGCTGTAGTCACATAAGGTTGTTCACAGTTTAGTTTAACACACTCTTCCATTTTGGCATTTAAACTGGATCGGCTGATGAGGAAAAAATAGATTTAAGAAAGTAAGTTGTTTACTTAATTTTTTCCATGCAACCGAATATACATATTTTCATGTTTATATGTAACATTTTAAATGTCTAAGAATAATCACCATGATTTACAAAGATGATGCACAAAACCTTAATATATGTTAAAGTGAACATCAGTTGGGTCATTAATATTAAATAAATATCTAAAAGCCAGCTAAATTTGATTCCAACGTTGGTTCTCAAACAAAGTGTTTCCTATAAAAATGCAAGCAAGAGGAAGGGGTAAGGTGTGGAGGCTCTAGGGTGAGCAAAATAAAATAGTTTTCTTTAAGACAGACCCTCTGAGAGATTTGAGATACCATCAGGAAAAGGATCTATCCTGTAGATATACCTCAATTCTTTGACCACAGAACCATTTTACTATCTTATCTCTTTGGGATATGTGGTACCCTCACAGTCAAAAGTTAAGAACCCCCAAAAGTTAGCAATCACTAATACTTAAAGATTTTCTTAAGTGGCATTTTTCTATGAATTTTATACTCTAGGTGGGAAGGGAGAAAGAAGGTAAAGAGCAAGCAGGGTAAACATAGGAACTTAAAAATATTTCATTTTCAAGAAAAACTTTATTTAATTAAAAATAATTTAAATTAAGTTTTATAGCTTAAGATTCATTTTCTTTCTAAAAACTTCTCCATTTCCTACTTCAAAATGGTAGAATACTTTCAAGACAGAAATCTTTTATTGCTCCAACATTTAATATTCTGGTTCCAGAGACATCTAACTTATGTAAATCAACATAGTCTGATTTCAGAATCTCATCCAGGTTTTCCACAAGGATTGCTGGATGCCAACAAAGAAGTAGCACTGAATTAATGGTTGTTAATCTAAAAATATAAGCTATTTAATATGAAGAACAAAGTAAAATTATTTTGGCAGGAATTGATCTTTTTAATGAATTGTAAAAACAAGTAGTACAAAAAGAGAAGCAAAAGGAAAATACCAATAGAAAAAAATTTCACTTAAATTGTCTATAAATTCACCAGAGGTAAATAATTTTAGCGTTTCACTTGTCTTTCTTTAATTGGATTGATTTTTGTGGTGGTTTTTTTTTTTTTTTTTTTTTGTGGCTAGAGATACTTATGATCAAAATTATCTGTTGGTTCAAAAGATTGGTATAGGCATAGTTTTATTTTTCACTGTCACGTTGACTGTGTTTATATATTTTTAGGTGCTGTTCAATACTTTTCAGTTATATCAATGTCACTTTAATTTGTTTCTTTTAGTAGTGGTGACTATCATTTTGGGCTATTTCCATTTACCTAAGGACCTCCTGAGTATAAAGGTGTCTACTCAAATAAGAAACAGTTGTGGAGTTGAAGAGGCAGAAATACATTTGTGAGTGCCTGACCATCTTCTTTCTGCTTTTAACAATGAAATAACTACTACTTTTGGCTCTTAATGAATATTACAATAGATTCATTGTCCTACTTGTTACAGTCTAAGTTTCGCCTCATACTAAACTCTAGGATTTAGATGCCACAGGGGTAGAGATGCGACTGCAGGTGGGGCTACATTCTGAGGACCAGCACAGATGTACATCCACACACAGATTAATCTCAGGTACCTGTTAGATAGCGGGGTTCTCTCCACACATCGGATCTGGATTGTACTGAGTTCTTGCACACTGCCTCGGTGGCTTCCGGATACATTGGCATTTGGGATGCGGAAAGTTTTTTTGTGGCGTCTTGAACAGCAAGTGCTGGTGACTCCTTGTTGTGAAGAGAGAGAAGGGCTGTGGCTTGAAGGACGATTAACAGTTGCAACTTCCATGCAGCTTTCTTCAAAGACTTGTTCATCCACAAACTCGTGATTCTGTTCCAAAGGTGTAAAGAAATGTGAAGAAAGACAGAAACACGCTTTAACTTTTAAAAAAGGCAACTTTACACTTTAAAAAAATAAATAAAATAGGAAATGAATAGCTTTATTTTTAAAATTCAAAAATATCTATGTACATTGAGACTATCCAATGGGTAACTAATACCATTTTCATAAAGATTAGACTATCAAAGCCACCTCCTACTGGCATTTGTAGGAAAATAAAATCTCTCTAGTTAGATCTTGAGATTTATATATGCAGGCTGATTCAATATCTATTTATAGGCTAACTTTATCTTGAAGTGTCATTTATTAACTTAAACATCAAATATGTAACTTATAAGCTAAAAAAACCTGAACATGAATATAGATAAAATCCACAAGGATAAATTTACATCGACTTTTATTTTCAAACAGATTGAAATTACGGAAAAGAGACTATTTTAATCGAATGTCCCAAGTTAGATTGTTACATATTAGCAAATACTTTGGATTGAAAACATTTTTTATTTAGAAAATGAGATACCTGAGACACTTCACATTTCTTTAGATGCTCCAATAAAATTCTTAGCAGAGAAAAACATATGACTTATTAGATAAATAAGTAAAATACGTTTATCTGAAAAATGTGTTACTTTACGTTTGCCCTGGAAGAGATTGCCACTGAACTTTTCCGGTCTCCTTTCTTATTTTTGTGATACCTCACTAGCTGTACTCATGATCTCTGCCTGCATTCGGAATTCTTCTAGCAAACAGTGATGGACACTGTTTCCTATACCACATCTTAGAAAAACACAGTGTAAAATTTGCTTTTAAAATATTTAATAAAGAATTACCTCCTAAAATGCCTATGCAAGACTTTTATCTCAGAAACATAAGAGAAAACATTTTTGGTCTGAGCCACTAAGAATGACTTCAATTACTATTTTTCCCTGGTGTTGGTGGGGATCATCTTATAATGGGAGGCTTTGCACATGTTGAATTCCACTTTATCTCTCATCCTAAAATATTAGTAAAACAATTGAAGCAATTCCCTGGCTAATAGAAAACAGATTGTTTTAGTTACTCATTTTGTCATTTCTTTGCTGAGACATGTATTTTGAAGTAAATGAAATGTAACAGTCTATTGTTTGAAGTCCCAAGAAAAATATTAGCAGATAACAGAATTTTATGTTAAATATTAAAATTTATAGAAAAAAGTTCACTAAAAAGTCACATTTTGTTTTCTTCTTTTGCAATGTACATTTCAGACACATAATACAAGTTACAATGTATGAGATTTTAATTTATCTCATCAGAGACTGGAAATGAAGAAATTTTGTTGCTGATTACCATATATTTTTATAGCTCAATTGATATAACTCAATTTAAACTATATCAATTGGTATTAAATAATTTTTTTACTTAAAAAAAAGCCTTAAATAATAAAATAGTAAAAAATGAAAGTAAAACGAGAGGAAAAGATAGGGATAAATATATTCTATCATTAATATTATTTAAATTTCAAAGAGTATCCTAGTAAATTACACATCTGTCTATATCTTTATTTAAAAATGCTGCCACAATCATGTAACTTTCTTGTTTAAAGCTCTCAGTTTTCCATTTGAGATAAAGATCAAAATTTTTCACATGCCTCCAAAACCTAGTGTTATCTAGCCACTTCCTTTCTCCTTGAGCCATGCTATACTCTCTCCTTCTGACCACCCTCAGGTATATTCATGTCCTCTTAGGCCAAGTTCTAGCCTTCCTCAGGTTACATCACCTTTTGGGCCCTTCATTTCTTTGCCTAACTAGCTCCTAGTCATCCTGTGGGTCTCAACTCAAGTTCCTCCTTCCTGGAGGAAGCCTTGCCTGATCTTGAACCCTCTGGCCCCACCCACTTTACCTTGTTCCACTGTGGCCCCACTGTTGCTTCTGCGCTCATTGCCCTTTTCTAGTAATATCTGTTTTGTCCCATATGTGGAGGTTGATGGGAGCAGAGGCCACACCTTAATTCAAGTCTATCTAGGGTCTCACTCACTGTCTGGAGCATAGTAGGCAAGTAATATGTATTTGTCAAATGACTATATATGTAAATAAAAGGAAATGAATAAATGTATGGACAATATATTGAAAATGAGAATACAATATACATCCCCAGTGAATGAATGAGAAAACTTGACCTAAATATGGTGAAAGTTTTATTCTGCTCTGTGGTCACAGATTGTGATGCTGAAATAGAATAAAATAATCAGAGCATCTGACCCTACCTTGCTTGAACTTCCCCAGTTAAATAACTTTTGCTTAGTCTTGCACATAGATATGCTAATCATTAAAGGGATCTAACCTGTTGCCTAGGAATTACTGAAACAACCTTCTTACTAAACTACCTTACTAAGGAGATAAGGAAGTTATGTACAAGAATAATAATTGTTAATCAAAAGATTTATAGGAACCTTATGACTGGGACCATGGCAACCAGAGTTGTTGCCCCAAAACAAAGAAGTTTCACCATCGCCCTTGGACCCTTGCTGATGTCCAGATGTCTGTGGTCATCAGTCACCTCCTGACCTGAAACCCCTCCCATTTTCCCCTTTCCTTAACATAAAAGAAGCCTGAATTCTGTACTTTCTCAAGATGGTTCTTTAGGACACTAGTCTGCCATCTTCTCAACTTGCTGGCTTTCGGAATAACGTTGCTTTCTTTGCCCCAACTCCTTGTCACCTGACTTGTTGGCTGTTGTGCAGCATGCAGTTCAAGCCTTCACTTGAGTACAACGCCTTTTCATAACCTAGCTAGAGAATCGGTGACTTTGCCAAAGAGGAGGTCCAATTGGGAACTTATAAATGGGGAAATGTGTACCCAATCTTCAGCCAAAGGGGCACATCAGTGATTAAGTGTGTCATTTTTCTTATGGCAACAGTTTTATTATCTCTTTCTGTTCATTATATCTGTAAATGAAGGAAATGTTTATATGTAGCCATTTTCTATTTTTTTTTTTGTTACTGTTATTGATATTCCCTTTACTCAGATGTCAGGAACACTTGAAATTCATTATTTTTTTCCTGTTTAATCAGCAATTTAAGAATCAGAAATAAATGATATTTTATAGAACTTGCAGTGGGGTACTGGAAAACAACTTTCCATCTGCATTAAGCTGATATTTTAGACTAAAGATAATCACTAAGGATAAAAACAGTTTAAATAAGTCTCTAAAGGACTGTCCAAGTTGAAATGTTACTATAGTTTTACAAGATAATTTCAAATATTGTGGCTGTGTTTTTTTCCCCCAGTATCACAGACAGTGAAATCCTGCTGAGAAGCACTGACTATTCCCCAAAGTAAATGGGATTACTGTGGAGTACCAGGACAGGTAGTCATGCTGCTTCCTTACCGTGGTTTTTTCCAGGCAGTGAAGCAGGTGGTGGTGCTGGGTTTCAAAGCTGGAGCCGGATTTACTAACAAAGGCCTGCTCATCCTCGGAGGACTGTTAACACAGAGAAGATAGAAGTGCTTTCTGTTTTATTTGCAAACAATGGGAACCTCCGCTACACATTTCCAAAGAGAGATATGGCCTATTTCTTCAGATTAAACGGCAGCATTACATATATTTTTAAACTAGAAAGAGCCATTGCTTTTAAGTTTGATAATCACTATTTTTTTTTTTTTTGTCAAATTAGCAGTTTTGGTCTTTTAGACATACCTCCCTGAACTGAATTTTTTTTTTATTTTTTTACTTTTACAGCACCTGGTCTTCCTAGGTGGTCTCCCATCCAAGTACTAACCAGACTTGACCCTGCTTAGTTTCTGAGATCAGATGAGATTGGGCTTGTTCAGGGTGGCATGGCCATAGACTGCATTGAAAATTTAAATCTCCCCTACTCATTCAACTACCAATTACCTTTGAAAGCCCGAGAGCCATTATTTTTGGAAAATAAAATTTAATCTAATACTTAGATAAGCCTGAAATTGCTGTCCTGCTCACCTAAATAAAAGCTATTTTGTAAATAAAGATGATTGGAATCTTACAGTAAAGGAAAGTTATGAAGTAAAAGTGGTTTTTCAAATTATATTTCATACCATGTGACCTTTATATAATACTAAATGGTGTTTCCTCCCATTAAAAAGTAAAACAAGACATGTCACTCTGTACCCCCACCCAAATGAACTCTAAGAAACATAAATTCATTTTGAGATAAAAATAATGAGATATTTGAGTCTTTGAGAATTTTTGCCTTTTCCCATGTTAAAGGGGTTCTGGATGCAGTTTCAAAGTGGTGTTTCCCCCATGCTATCAAGCAATGCTCTCTGGACACTAGCCAGGTGTCCTACAACTCAACTCAATTTGGACCTCATCTACCCAGAGATACGGGTTAAGGGCTCAGTCCTAAAGACTGCCCCACCCCACTTTAGATGCCAGTGGCAATCTTAGATTATCACCTGTGCTTCTGATTAATCAGCTATAGTTTGGAGGTTTGTAATGACCTCTTCTGTGGACTTCAGACACCAGTTACAAATCCAGTTGTTACCTGTGCTTCTCACCAACTGGCTATAAATCAGAGTCCCATGACCCTCTCCTTGAGTTTGTTAATTTGCTAGAGTGATTCACAGAATTCAGAGAAACATTTTACATATTAGATTAGCAGTTTACTATAAAAGAGTATAATATAACTCAGAAACAGTCAAATGAAAGAGAAGCATAGGGCAAGGTATATGGAAAGGGATGATGAGCTTCAATGTTCTGATTATATCACTCTCCCAAATCTCCACAAGTTCACTAACTTGGGAACCCCCTCCTTCTGGGTTTTTATGGAGGCTTCATTACCTAGGCAAGATTGATTAAATCGATGGCCATTGTTGATTGAACCTCCAGCCCCTCTCCCTTCCCAATAGGTTGGGGCGGGAGGACTGAAAGTTCCAATCCTATAATTACTTAGTTGGTTCCCCTGGCAACCAGCCTCCAACCTTGGGTGCTTTCCAAAAGGTGCCTCATTATTATAAAAAAGACATCTTTTTAGCTCTCACTTAGGAAATTCCAAGGGATTTAGGAGCTCTTGTGCTATAAACAGAAGGAAGACCAAATATATATTTATTATAAAGCAGAATATCATACCATGTTTACATGACACAGTGTAGAAATATTGTCCAATCATGTTTTGAGAATCATGATCCACTGGTAATATTTCATAGCCTAGTTTCTAAACTGCTACTGCCAATAGACTGTATAGGGTGAGATTATTAAAAAATGACACTTGTTTCAGTAACCATTTCACAATTACCACAATAAAATTTATAGCTAAGTAGAACTAATTGATGTAATATTCATCAATACATTGAACATTAAAAAAAGTGAGGTGCTTGACCATACCTGTAGTTGATTGCTGAGTAAACCATTCCGTTTGCTCTGCATGTAAGCATTAGCACTTCCACTTTTGGCTGCTCTGATCCTGGCAAGTCTGGCTTTCTATATAAGAAGAAAAATGGATGTCCTGTTAATACTTATGAATTCTTTTTTTAAAACAGTGCGTGAACTCTTGTGTAATCCTAATGTCAGCATACAAATTTTTAAAAAATATGCCAGCTTTTCACATGTAACTATTGCTAATCAAATTTTCATCATGAGTGCTTTATTTTCATTACCATATATATTGGTAAGATCAATTAAGTACTTCGGAGCTGGGTTATACATTTAAGAATTGTAATTAAGTCTTTATAGTAGTATTGAGTTATTTCTTTAT
The DNA here is from genome assembly GCF_902729225.1 of Pteropus medius. Lineage (NCBI taxonomy): Eukaryota > Metazoa > Chordata > Mammalia > Chiroptera > Pteropodidae > Pteropus > Pteropus medius. Next base: position 16,037,444 of record NW_024356249.1, read on the forward strand.
TGTTTCTGTCAGTTGTGTTAAGAGAAAAATAGCAGTATTTCTTTACTTATATTTTCACTTTCCCCAATTTGAGTAACTTAATGAAATGAAGACCCAGAATCCAGCTGTTAAATCCTTTTCATTTAAAGTAATGTCCTTTTTAAAATTAGTAATTAAGTTCCAGGAACCAATTTCCTTCCTTCCTGCCTTTGCTCTTCCTCCTTCCTTCCTTTCTTCCTTCCTTCCTTCCTTCCTTCCTTTCCTTCCTTCCTTCCTTCCTTCCTTCTTCTTTTCTTTTTCCTCCTTCCTTCCCTCCTCCTTCCCTCTCTTCTTCTTTCCTTTTTTTTTTTTACCTATTCAGTGCATCTGTGCCTTCAAATATCAAATTTTGTTATTCAATCATTTTGCTAAATTGCCAATTTAGACTCTCTGTGCTGAACAATATGGGCTCCTAAAAAAATCCCTAAATTTATCCACTTCATATTGGCACAGTTCCAAACAAATTCATGCTCACTGGATTTCTATTTCATTCTTAAATTTGTTGAAATGAACATAATGTGCCACTTCAGAGAGATTCATAACATTATTTTTAATTTTTAAGCACTTATGTATAGAGAATGTTCTTTACATTAGAGGGTTTAGGGTGGTCACTTTAATTGTTCATCCTAAACCCTCTAATCACCAAAGTGATATTATGGAGCAAATTGCCTGTTTAGCCAGATTTCCGGTATTTCATTCTACTTCAGAACTGCTCCAGACTGTTGTGGAATGAGTCTGGTTTTCATGTCCTGGAGAACAATGTTTTGATGATTGTTGTATTTATATGACACCTATCTATCACGTGTTTGTAAGGAAGTGGCTGGGATGACTTGAATCAGAATTTTTTTGTAAAATTATCTCACAAAGACACCTTCTTCTCTCCTTGTAAATGATCTATAAAATAGTATCTTTGGTTTCTAGTTCTGGAATGTTCCTTTCAGTAACAATAAAAAATTATCTAGATTTTAAAAATGGAAAATGAATATATACATATGATAAAATTGTAATACTATAAACATGAATGAAAAACAAGTCTCTCGAGAACTTGGAGATGCCCTACTCCTATGCTTCAAGGTCAACCACTGATTATATTTCTAGAGAACCTTGTCAGAAGTTTTCTAGGCATATAAAAGCAAGTATATATATTCATATGTATATGCACATATATTTTTACTTGGGGGAATATGCTCCACACTTCTGCACTCAGCTGTTTTCATTTACTACAGCTTGGAACTTCTTTCATATCTACTCATATAGATCTACCTCATTTGTTTATAGTTATATAATATACACAGTATGAATTAAGCATCATTTATTTATCCAGACAGCTACAATTAATTTTTAAAGCATCTTTTGCTACTATGAGCAATGCTACCTGCTTTGAAATCATAATGAGCTTATCTGCAAGACAAATTTCTACAAGCAAAATTACTTCTGAATCAAAAAAGGTGTGTGTGTGTGTGTGTGTGTGTGTGTGTGTATTTTGTCAGACAGGTTTTACCAAACTTCCCTCCCAAGTTGTATCAAGATGCCCTTTCACCCACAGCATTTAAGAGTCACACTGAGACATCTGAAGCTCTCAAAATAGCATTAAGATATCATCTGGCTTCAACTCCATTCTTCTCTTCCTCTGGGAATTTATTCTTTCTGTGTGCTGATTCCAGGTCAAAATAATACTTGTACAAAGATTCCATTTATAAGTAATGGGAAAAATAGATAAATTTTATTATTTGTTGGCAGTATAATGTTTACATCACTCAAAATACAGAGACAATACTAGACAATGAAGTTGGAAGGTAGAAAATTTTTCACTTCCAAAGCTGTATTCAGCAGCCAGGATTTCAGGTAAGACTGAATAAAACAATGGCAAGCAACAAACACATTTGGAAATGACTTAGAATTGACATAGAAATTCAGAAATAAGTAATTTAAATATACATTTGGTCTTTAGAAAGAATTAGTATTGAAATTTCAATCCTCAGGTTTCACTGGTCTCCTGAAACATTCAATGCTTTTTTGTTTCCTCCCTTCCTTCATCCTGTTTTGTCCCTCCCTCCTTCCTCCCTCCCTCCTCCTCCCTCCCTTCCCTCCCTTCCCTCCCTCCTTCCTTCCTTCCTTCCTTCTTCTTTTCCTTCCTTCCTTCCTTCCTTCCTTCCTTCTCTTTATGCAACTACTGCATATAATTATATTGCTTATATCATAGTTACTGGTCTCATCTATGCCAGTCTCTAAGCATTCACTAGAGATATTAGAGCGCATTATGTCTTTCATAAAGGACACATATAAATTAACCAAAAATACTGTCCATAAAAGGAAAATGAAACATATTTCTCATATGAAGCCTACGTATAGTGGCAACCACTACCACAGAAGTATTTCTAAGCTTAGGGAAAAGAAGCAGTTATGTTAGAGACAGAATAGTCATTTTACTAAGTCATGTTCTATGTTAGAAAAAGAACCTCGCATCTCAATTTCAATCATTTTTCTTTCATTTTCCCACAATACTATGAGTTAATTGGTTTAATTGGTCTTGTGGAGCACCACACCAAATGTCTGCTGAATGTTAGCCTTTATTGACCTCTGATTACATCTTCGTTTCCAGTAGATAATTGAAGTAAATTCTTTTACAAAGATATTTTAGAAAATCACTTTACTTCTGACCCACTCAGTATGACAATCTTTACAACTCCGGCTGTGTAATTAGGAGGTTAAAAGAATACCATTCACTGGTAAGAGAAAATGTGTTCTTTTCAGCCCTCAACCCCCAGCCCTATAGGAAATATAACTTCTTTGCATAGTAAAGTACAAGTAAATATTATGGAACTTAGAGTAAGTTTTCAGTAAATCCTTAGCCTATATGGACAATAGGAGGCTTCCAAAATTTTAATTAAAAAATAAGGTTTATATTATCAGAGTAAGAAAAAACCTTTGCAGTTATCTTCAAATTCTTTATCTGAGAAATATTGATGGTGTTAGGAAAAATTAGTTGTCTCATGAGCACATTTTTCCTATGCATACCAATTCTTCATAAACTCAGTTTTTAAAAAAATTCTTTAAACTTTGCAGGGTTTCTAAATATCATTTCCAAGAAACTAGTAAGTGTTATGGGTAAAATCCAAACTAACAAAATGAAACAAACAACTGGTTCTGTGGTCAAGAAAAGTTTGGGAAATGCTGAGAGGTTAAAAAGATTTCTTTTAGGTTGGCTTCTTCCCAACAGATTATAGTGTGGATGCTCATTGTGAAGATGAAAGGGTGATATAGTATGCAATTTTTCTTAAACTAATTTGACATGGAATTATTTTACTGTGGAACATTCAGAGGCAAGTATGCAGTGGTTTTTAGCAAGTGAATTGTTTTTCAATTGCACCAAATGACATTATATAGACTTTACAATGCATTTTCTAGAACAGAGGCTGGGGAACCAGTCAGAGAAAGATGTATAAGCCAGAAACCATTGAGACAGCAACTTCCTTAAATGGGGTCCATTTTCTAAATGAGGTATGAAGTAGACTGAAAGAAGTTATTAGACTATCTTCTTACTAAATCACAAAATGTTTACAATACTTTTGAAAAACAAAGGTATCTTAGGCAACCTTATAAGTGAGGCAATTATAATCTGAGGCAATTTCTTACTACTCAAATATCAGACCACATACTTTTTGTACCATTTATTCTGGAAGTTTTATTTACACTTGTTATTTTCATTTAAGGTTTAGTAAAATGCCTCCTGTGGAGGCAGCATATTAAGCTTCATCAGTTTTTAAAAATTTAAGGAATTTATTGGAATCTCTACATTTGCTCAGAAAATTATTCCCCTAGAAATGAGACAAGTTAGTGCCAAATAATAACATAAAGAGAGAGAGGAAGGAAATCAGTGGAAGAAAGTGCAAGATTCCCAGCTCTAGAGCTTGGTTAATCCTGGTGATGTCAGGGCTGGGCAGTAACAGTGCTTGGATTTAGGCCAGTGGAAAGGATGTGGAAAAGATCAGAGGAATGCTCAGTGGAATGAGAGGGCAAAAAGGGGAATGGAAGTGGGAAGAAGTGAGAAAGAAAGAGGATGTAGGAGGGTACGGGAGAAAAAAATCATACTTTCTAATATTGTTTGCACCTGGTCCTGGGAATGTCCATCCTACTCTAGAAATGGAGGACATGTCAAGGTGAACAAAACCTGTTAATCATTTTTTCAGTTATTACACAAATATTAAATGTCTATTTTATCTCAGGCACTGTACTCAGTACAATGGAGAAAGGGAAGAATATAATGTAATACATAATAATAAACTATGTGGAATACTGTGGGAGAAAAGAAGAGGAAAAAACTAACAGTGTTCATACCATTCAGAAAAAATTTCATAGACTGGGTGATAATTTGAATTAAGCTTTGACCCCTGAGTGTGAGTTTGCCAAGTGGCTACATTAGGTAGTGCGGGGATGGAATGGAGACTTAAGAGCAGAGGTGAGTAATTCAATAAGGCTGAAATGTAGAGTGAATATTGAGAAGTATGTAATCTCCAGATTTTTACATGTGTTGATAATAGAGGAATATTAAGCTATACACAAAGAGAAAATCACTAGGTTATCCACAGAGATTTGAGATAGGATCTGGGTGACTATATATATATATATATATATAAATTTTTTATGGTGACATTGGTTAACCAAGTCCAATAAGTTTCATCTGTACACTTTAACAGTAAGGCATATATAAAAAAGAGATCATTCTCATGCTCTAACCAGGAATTATTTTTTGCCTTTTAACTATTCTAGAATTCTGTAAAAATTTTTTATTTGATTTGAACATTGATGAATGTATAGACAGTGGTTCTCAAAGTGTGGTCCCCAGACCAGCAGTCTCAGCATCACTTGGGAACTTGATGGAAATGCACATTTTTAGTCTCTACTCCAAAACTACTAAATCAGATACGAAATCGGATGTATTTTAACAAGCTCTTCCGATGATTCTGATGAATCTAAATTTTGAGAACCACTATAGTAGAGTGTGATAAATGGCAGACTGAATATTGATAAAATCTTTTTTTTTTTTGTATCAAAGTCAACATCTCATGTGAAAGGTAAAAAAAATTCACTTAATTGTACATTGTCTCTACATTGTCTTATTGATTCTCAGATTCTCACTGTATTTAGAATTATCTATAGGAAAATCCCTAAAGACTCATAGTTCTAATAATGCCAGACTTTTCTTGATTTTGACTTTAAACAATAGGTGTGTAAGTACGAATAAGTCATCTGCAAAATGGAAATAATAACACTGCCTTTGCATGTTAATTGTGAAAATGTAAGTAACAGATATAAAGCACCTGAGACATACTAGAAACTCTAGAGAGGGTTGTTGTTGTTGTTGTTGTTACTGTTAGCATTATTAAATTATAATTACTATTACTATTACTATTATACATGATAATTATTTACCAGTTAGCCTTTAAGTATGCAGATGACTAAGTGGTGTGATTTGTATTTTAAAACTGGGTAGACTCTTTGCTTCAAAATATCAACCTTACCACCTGTCATTGCATCAAGTTAGCTTTATTTTGACTATTATATTCTATTCAATGAATATTTATTGAATAACTAAGTGAATAAATAAATCTATTAAAATCTAATTACCAATGATAAGCGTGGGGGAGACGTCACAGTTAAGTCTAGATTCACTCACATGTCAGTGTTTTGTTAAGAACTGATCAGCGAAATGGGGTAAATGATGCAGTCCCTTTAAAGGGCAAGGGCAGGTGGTAAAAGCAGGAAAGATGCTTGCTGGTGGGAAGAGCCTGGAAGAGGGAAAGTATCCCTGAGTGATGATGGGAATGTGTCCAAATGCATATTGTATATTTTTCATGTTTTTGTGTGAGCTTGAAGTTGGCAATAGCTAAACTAAATAACACAAAATCTGCTCTGAACAACCATTTTGATGTTTCTTGTTATTTAGCTCGATCGATGTTTTTACTGAATGGACTTCTTGCTTGACTGAATTAGCTGGTTATTTTTGCCTAACTTAGTTTATTTGTCAAATGATCCTGCTCCAGATAAATCTAAACTACCTTAATCTAATGAATGTTTACTGTTTTTTTTTTTTTAAATCTCCTCATAAGGAAAATAGAAACTATCCCTTGGTAACTTACTTAGTTCCATATCCACTGTCCCTTCTTAGATGATATGTTTAGTTCATTTATCTATTTCCTGAACATATCATATTAGATTATTATATTTGGCTTTATTAAGTCAACTTTTTTAGTAGTCATGATATGCAAAATCCATCATTTTATGATAGTAGATATGCTAAAGCTACTAAAAAGCATTCATAAAACACTTTTTAATTTAATGTACTTATTTGACATCACATTAAAAAAATTTCGCATTCTAGATTTATGTAGGAAAAAAGGTTACTAAAATATTTTGTTTGTTTTTTTGTTGTTGATTTACTAGTTACAGGTGACAAAGTTTGAAAAAATATAGATATTTTGAAGATTGGTTTATTTAAAATCAGATTTGTATTTCCTACAGATTTCATATAGGCAGCTTTTCTGGCATTGAGAAGATGATTTGCAGGTAGTTCTTATATTAAAGAAGAAATTTCTAGAATGGAGATTGATGGGTGCTGGGGAGCTAAGGTTTTCTTAAGATTCTGTTATTTTAAACAATGTATCCGTGTGCCCAGTATAGGGATTTTAATGTGTGGGCAGAACCACAGTTGTGGTGCATGAAAGTCCCTGGAAACTCCTCCATCTCTGCTTGCCAAAGGTGTGCCCTGCAGGAGACCATTACTGTCCAGATGATGCCTTTTCCAAACCCTTCCTGTTTGTTGGATTAGCAGTTCTATATATTCAGGGTAACTGGTCTATTTATTACTATTCTCTATAATAATTAAAGACTAGGTACTTATCCAAAAATAGGAGATTCTCTAAAGTAGAAACTATAAAGCTGAAAGAGTGATTCTTTGCTAAAGAAAGAGGATATTTGACAACGAACATGAAGAAATTCTTTGAACAATGTGATATAGTGATCAACTTGAACTTTCCAGAGTTACTTCATGAGATTTCATACTTTACCAAAAAGACTGACATTGTTCAAAAGCATATTTAAAATCCTATTCTAGAATTCCTACAAAGTCAGTTATGAACTATCCTAAAATCTCTGATATTTTATAACTCTAACACATTACAGGTTGTGTGTCCACTTTAGTCTTGGTTGTGAATGGTTTTGGATATTCAGAAAAGTGAATCTATCCTTAAAGGACAATGATGTAGTGTCTCAAGAAGAAAACTGGATATCTAGCACTAGAGTCCTGAGGAAATTACAAAGTTTTCCAAAATTATTTCTCAGCAACAAGGGTCCCAGCTCTCAAGGTGTCTATTTTGACAAAGAATGGGGAAGAGAAGTGTGCCAACATTTAGTCAGTTTTTCTGAGAAGCAATCTACTATAGTGTTTAAGTTTATAAACCTAGGAGCCAGATTGGCTTGGAATGAACCATGTTTCTCCAATATATTAGGTATGTGACTTTAGAATTTCTGTTTCTAGGTACCTTAGGATTCTCATCTACACAACTAACTCTTATACATGTTGTAAAGATTTTACAATATTTTTTGAAAACATTAAACCAAATTCTGGTACATAGCGAGCCATCAATAAATATAAAGTTAATATGAAATGCTTGTATATATTTATATACATTTGCATAGTTGCTTAATCTGATGTGAGGTGGGTATTATTTTCCCTATTTGGCAGATGACTATGCACTTGCTTAGTCTTAGAGGGATTAATTAACTGGTGTGAACTTCAGAGAGACAATAAAATGCTAGGCCAAGAATAGAACTCAGTTACAAGTGATCGGATTTCTCTTACTTCCTGCGTCAATTATGTAAAATATCTGAGACACATTTTGGTGCCCTTTAATAGCCCTTGTCTACTGGAGACAGCCTGACCCCTGATGGACAGAGATTAAATGAATCAGATCTAGAAAACTGATTCTAATAAAATTTGCCAAAATCTATCTTTGATTTTGCTACTGCTGTTAGTGTTGTTCACTAGGTATTTCTTTCTTTCAGCCTCTGATCGTATAGTGGAATTGTATTTCCTTGCCCACTTTGAAGTTGCAGATGGCTATGCGACTTGCTTTGGCTAATGCAACAGAGATGGAAATGATTTGGCCCGGTCCCAGGAGGAGGTTTTAAAGTCAGTGTGTGATTCATCATGTCCTTTTACCCCTGCTTAAATGATTGCAGAAGTACATTGTCAAAATGGAGTTTCCATCACTGGACTAGTAATGGACTTGTAGCATGATTGAGAAATATTCCTTGTTTTAAGCCACTGAGATATTAAGGTTCTCTTTTGCTGTGGTACAACCTAGCTTTGCTGACTAGTGCAACTATCGACCAAAACTGAAACCGTGAATAGTCAGTAAAGGATTTTAAAGTTCACTATAAGAAATGGGAGATGCTAAATCATGGTTACGCAGAGTGAAATACACACCTTTTGTGCTCTCCGTTTGTCTGCTCGTTGATTTTGGTGGTAGATCCGACTGAAGTTGGATACGATCACTGGAACAGGTAGAGCAATGACCAAGACCCCACTCAGAGAGCAGATGGATCCAAAAATTTTCCCTGCTATGGTTTTTGGTACCATGTCACCGTATCTGGGTTAGAGAAAAAAAAATATTGTTTTAAATCACAGAAAGTTATTTCCACCTGCTACAAACACCGATTTGCTTTAAGCCAAATGATATTTTGAAACAATTTATCTCTTCTTCATGATTACAATATATATGGCTTGAGACTTTATTAAATCAGAAATTACAAATATTTGAATATAAAGAATAATGTTTTAACCTTGCAGAAATTGATTCTAACATTTAAAAATCTTTTTGATTGGAAAATATTTTAAGCCAGATGATGTAATGATAGCTCTTCAATTTGTCCTTTCTGTAATATGGCATAGTTCTTTAAATTTACTTAATCATAAATACTTCCACGCTGAATTTTATAGTCTAGATAACACACTTTTCCACTTAATTTTTTCAATATTGGATTGGTTATAAAATGTAAGTAGAAAAAGTGTTACATCACATTCCTTTCATCAGATATAATCACTTAAAAATAAACTTTCCAAGGTCCCATTAACCTTCACTTATTAAATCCAAAGGCCATTTCTCCATGGTAATCTTACTCAGTCTCTCATTTGTATTTGGTTAGTTGACTTTGCTCTCCTTGCAACACTTTTTGTTGGCTTCAGTATTAGAAAATTCCCTTAGCGGTGCTTCTCTACCTTGACTATTGTTCCTTCTCTTCTGGCTCTTTTTTTCTTAACTGATTTCTAGGTGCTGGAGTAATTTAGGTTTCAAACTCAAGCCTCTTATCTTCTCCATATAAACCCTCTTCCTATGTGATTTCATACAATCTCGTAGCTTAAGACTACTATCTATATGCTGATGATACCCTCATTTGTATCGACAGCCCCGATGTCTATCTTGAAAATCAGACTCAAATCTTCAGTGGTCTGGTCTGATTATTTCTACCTCTGGGTGTTTAAGAGCCAATTAAGACTTAAATCAGCCAAAAAGGAACTCTTATTTTCCTAACCTCTTCTGCCCACCCTCGAATATGTTCCTCCCACAATTTATCACCTCAAACTAAATGGAACTGTAAACCACCCAATTGCTCATATCAAAATTGAAAGAGCCACCAAATCCTTAGTCTTCTCATCTCATTTCTCAGCTAGTCTTGTTTTCTCTGTCCAAACCAAATTATATCTTATTTGGGTCTCTTTCCTCAACCTCCATTTTCGACAATAATCCAAGCCATCATCTCTTGCCAGAGCCATGGATATGGCTTCTTACCTGAACTCTCTTCCACATTTACCATTTTACTACTCATTCCAATGTAGCAGCCAGAGTTCACAGTTTTAAAAAGGGAAATTGTACAGTTGCTACTTTGCTTCACCTTCTAATAGACTTGAAACAAAAATAAATCCAAACTCCTTATTTAGTTCCTGACTATATTTCACACTGCCTTGCACTAAGCTCATTGCCCTCTGGCCACACTGGCCATCTGGGTTTCTGTCACATGTACAGCTCCAAGATCATCATTATTCAGATTGAGCCTTAAATGTCTCCATTCCAGAAGTTATTTTCCTGCCACCTTATCCATAGTGGTTATATTGTCTCCCTGCCATTCTTTTTAACATTTTCCTATTTGATTACCTTCACAGTACTTATCAACACATGATATTTTCTAACTTACTAATGTGTTTATTTTCTGACTCCCCACCTGCCCGACCAAGATTAGAATATAACCAGGAGTTGCTCTATTTTATGTCTCACTAGCACAAAGCAGACTCTTAATAAATATTAGCTGAATGAATACATTTTCTCTACCTTACTGATATAGAGTTCTCCTAAGAGTTTATTTCTAGGGATGGGGGTAAGAAGAAGGTCTTTTGATCATACTTTTACAGACGTTACCCAGCTGCATCTATACAGCTCCAACTACTCCTTGCTCACTTTGGGGTTCTGGGGTCCTCACCATCTGAGGGTTTTGTCATTAGAACAAAGGGCTCCAAGGAGCTCAGATATTGGAACCCAGACTCAATGAGGTTTAGGGGTACTTGCGGATATATTACATCTTGAAAGGAGACCTAGGAAATGATCTTGTGGGGAAAACGTTGTGTGTCAATATGGAGATGGAAGTTGCTGAGGAATTGGCTCAGGAAAGGCTGATGAGAGTGACAGCAAGCTATGCTGAATAGCACGACCTTTGGTGACCCCATTCTGGGCTTTGGTCCTCTGCTTTGAAGACCTGGTTACTCATTCTTGTCAGTGTTTGTAGGTGCTGAACAGTAAAATTCTCACAAGGTTTTGGCAACAGAAAGACAGTATTAATTTATTGTAAAAAATAATAATAATCTGGGGACTGGAATGCTGTGTCCATATGAAACTTGGTGTCTTTCTGTAGGCTACCGGGGAGCAACCATAATCCAAAGATTATGTTAGTGAGGAAATGGTCAAAACTAAAGAAATTCACGAAGCAAGCAAAAAAAGCTTGAGAAATTTCTTACCATAGGGATAGATCAGTAGAATTGGAAGATCAATTTTTATACAATGCTGTGTGCACATGAGAGAATTTCTATGTTTGCCACAGTTCACATTGAGTACGTGGCCATATGTTATGAAAATCTTTCCGTTTGCACTGAGTGTGCAGGAGGCCCTGGAGAAGTGTAACCCCCTGCACCTCCCCATCCCCCACACAGACATACAAGCCGCTTTTCAAAAAAGGGATTTGATTTTAATGTCTCCCAATTAAGATCTTCCCTCAAAAGGAAAGGTAAATAAAATTGAACTATTTGTTATGGCCAGAGAATACAAGTATTGAGTCCATGTAATTAAAATAAACCTTTTAAGACATAAATACATGAAATGAAATACTTAGATGAATCCATCATATAGTTTTTCCTGCCTCTTTTTAAGACATTTGTTAAAAATTAGTATTTATTAGTGACTTTTTTTTGTGTGCCCCCCTGAGGTATGAACTTAGTGACTTTTTTTATATTTTAGGCTCACTATGTCATAGAGTGGACAAGGCTAGCACACTTGTAATTATTAGAGAAAATTAAGGATTCAACTGTGGGGTATAAATTGAAAGCTCAGGAAGACTTTTACGAAGACAGACTGGTAAGTTCAGGTAGCAGGTGGTGATGGTGGGAAAGGGGGAGATTCATGTACTCAGAAAGATTGCATCTAAAAGAAGGGAGAAAATCGAATTCGAGGGACTTTGCTCAAAAGGATTCTAGGCCGATTAATAAAGGTTTTCCTGGGAAAGCAATTTTTGATGAAGTGCCTGGGTGGGATTCAACTAGAGAAAGAATCCCTGCAAATCCTTTTTGAATGTAAACACAGATTATAATAAGAAAAGCAAGCAAGCAAGCAAGCAAGGAAAGAAGGAAGGAAGGAAGGAAGGAAGGAAGGAATAGGAAGGAAGGAAGGGAAAGAAAGAAAAAGAAAAGAAGAAAGAAAGAAAAAGAAAGAAAGAAAGAAAGAAAAAGAAAGAAAGAAAGAAAGAAAGAAAGAAAGAAAGAAAGAAAGAAAAGAAAGAAAGAAAGAAAGGAAGAAAGAAAGAAAGAAAGAAAAGAAAAGAAAGGAAGAAAGAAAGAAAGAAAGAAAGAAAGGGAAGAAAGAAAGAAAGAAAGAAAGAAAGAAAGAAAAAGAAAGAAAGAAAGAAAGAAAGAAAGAAAGAAGAAAGAAAAAGAAAAAAGAAAACAAAAGGATCCATAAGGGAAAAGAAGTAACAGATACATAAGGGCGGTTTGATGTCATAAAGCTATGCTAATCTGCATCAAATACAGTTATACTTATTAATTACCTCTACCACATTTGTGTTGTAACTCCAAAATTCCTTCACAATCAAGAAAGTGATGGGGAGTGCTGGAGAAGACTGGTCGGTACTGCAATTGTTCCGGTGCAAGGAGGAAGGGAAAGTAATTGCCCATTCATTGCTTGGGACATCTTCTGTCATCTTTTCACTCTTGGGTAGAAAGCTAGAGCTTTCTCAGTTATCGCAAATTAGGATGGTGTCTAAGGCTCTTTTGTTCTGAGGCCAAGGCAGAGGGAGATGGTGAGAGGGCACAAGTGAGCAGAACTGCCAGGGCGCTTGCGGTGGTCCAGGCGCCCCATGATCGCTGATAACCACAGCCGGAGCCGGGCTGATTGCCAACAAGCGCTCGCTGCCCCTTGGTCCTGTATATATCACTCTTTCTTTTTTCCACCCTGCTTTCCTTCCCTTTAAAAAATTGGACTGCCATTGATATTTGTAATATTTTAAGCATGTTTCCTAATTTGACTATCTTAAAGAATCTTGAAAAATACACAGTGTGATTTGTATTTGTTCTCACAGTGTCTGTTTTGTCTCCCTTCTGCTTTAGTAATATACTTGCAAAATGAAAATGAGCAATTTTTATTTACAAAGTTGTAATTGGGGACAGAATCTACTTAGAATGGGGTATATCTCTCTGGAAAAATCAACTGCTTTCTTTTGTTTAACAAAGGATCTTTTAACTAGTATTCAAACTCTTAGTAAGAAGCAAAATAGCATTATATATTTCAGGAGTAATATCTCCGAAACTCAGTGGAGGAGACTTAGAAAAGAAAGCTGTATAATGAAAAGTGACTCTTACTGTAGCTAAATGACCATTTAATAAAATATTGCGTACAGTACTGGCATTTTTAATGATTATTTCGATCCTAGGCAACTAGTTTAACAATTGATATTTTCTCCTTACATTCCATATAAAAACACACTGCATTTTTCTTGACTCTTTATTCTTAAATTTATGCTAAGCCCAGAGTATTATATATTCTATTCTTTCATTTTTCCTTCAGAATTTAATATTATGTCTCATCTTCAAAAATCCATTTCCCAAAGAGTTACACTAAAACATGTCGATGTGTTTTTGTTTTCACAGAAACATTTTTCTATATTTAAATAAAATATATCCAAAGACTATAGGGGCCTCTAAGGTCAAATAACATAAATATTGAATTCTTAAAATATAAAAAAAAAATAGGAGAGAGCATAATATAAAAGAACGAGTATCAAAAAGTTGTAGACAGTAAGAATGAGCAGACTTGAACTTTGTTAATTGAAGAGAAGATTTTCCTATACATCTACGTTCTTTAACTGCTTCTAACTTTTCCCTCTCTCTCTTACATCGCCATGTAGAGCCACTCCATTTTTCTGAATTTTTTTCATCCTGGACAGCTGCCAAACTTCATGTTTATTACTCCCTTTCCTCCTCACATCAGTTAAAAGGTACAATATGGAGGTGTCATTCACATAAAATATTAATTCTAAATTTGCACATATTGCCTTAAAATACTTAGTTATAATTACAATCTTTTGCCATATGTTAAAGATCATATTGAGTGGAAGACCTATTCTTTAGGAAAGATTAAATTGTTGGTTCTTGAAGATTTCAATCTTAAATATCATCCAGAGTTTTCATGCAAAGTACTTAAATTCTGGCATGCTCTCAGTGCCAAAAAAGTGGCTAAAGCTGGTTAATTAAAACGAGTAGAGTGAATATATTATCTATTTATCATCATCATCTATTCATATACCCATCTTCTCAATTTATCAAGTAATATCAAAATAGGTTGAGTAGTATGCATAATTTTTAAAAATAATATATTATAAACCAAATTTTATTAATATCTGCTCAATTTTTCCATTTTTGTCATTTCTGCAGAAATGAGTGTGGTTGTCTTTAGATCTCAAATGGAGAAATATTTTCTTGAATTTTCTTTCTGTTCGAACACAACACGGCTAGCTTCCTAGTCCTATTCATGTAGTTTCTATTTTTTTCTCTTTTTATTTGAAGAGTATAAATATAGACTCATTTGATAAAGTAGAAATGTTACATAAGTCGAACCTCCCCAGCTAAGGCATGACTTTCCATCTGTAAAACTATATCCCATGAATACTAACAGAGAAAACAAAAACCATGTATTTTATAAACAATCATGAAGATAGAAAAGATCTTCACATAACAGGAAGAAAATGCTGATTTAAAAATAAACCTCAGTGCTTACTGTAACTCAGTCTCTCACCTTCCTCCTCCACCCTTTTTTTTTATTACAATAAACAAATTAAATTTTTAGTTATAAGGAATGGAGTGAATAGATCCTGTGCAGCTGTACAGAAGTCTAGGGGAGGTGCTGGTCCAATAAATACTGTATTTCAAATACTACATTAATTAAAACAAAACAGAACACAACACAACAACTTCACATGGGACATAAAGTAATATTTGAAAAATAGATATCTTATGATATGTCTGAAGGTGTCTTCTGAAAATTCATATGTTGAAATCCCAATGCTCAATGTGATGATTTAGGAGGTGGGGCCTTTGGATAGTGATTAAGTCATGAGCTCTCATAAATGGGATTAGTGCTTTTATAAAAAGAGATGCTATAGAGCTCCCTAACCCCTTCCACCACCTAAGGACTCTGTGAAAAAGGCAGTCTATGAACCAGGAAATGGGCCCTCACCAGCCAATACAGTGAAGCTGCTGGCACCATGATCTTGGACCTTGCAGCCTCCAGAACTATGAGAAATACATTTCTGCTGTTTTTAAACTACCAAGTCTGTGGTATTTTGTTATAGCAGCCCAAACGGACTAAAGATGGTATCCTTTAAAAAATTAGATGCAAGCGATATGTATAATGATATCCTGGTGAAAGCTATTAGCTGATTCTCTATTTTACTGATTTTGTGTTTGAATTTTCTCTTAGATTTGACTGCTAGTCAGAGAGTCCTGAGAAATAATTTCTCTGACCTGTAGGCTGGATCACTTCTCAATTAATAATTCTAACCCTTAGAGTTCTCACTAGCTATGTTATTCATGAATTTTCTGCCATCAGCTTGGTATTCTGGAAGGAATCATATAGTTTGATGGATAATTTTTATAGTAGCTGCAATGTTTGCAAATAGCAAATGACTTTTTTTAGAGTGTTGGTATGTAACACCTGCTTGTGGTACAGAACTTGTTTGCTAGAAGGGCCCAGGTATTACTTCAATAACAGATTTCTCTTTGACATTTTAAAATTAATGTTTGCCTAAAAAGCTGCTTTGATTTTGTCTCTACCTCTCTTGCCTGTAGGATTAATCACTATCCTATCTTAGACTGGCTGTCCTGAAGACTTGAGAATTTTTTTGGATTTTATTATATATATGGTTATTTGAAGTATGCTGTGTTCTCTTGTTTCTTAAAATATAAACCAAATTTGGAGCTATTTAAAATTTTTTTTTTCCTTTTTCCTTTTCCCATTGTTCATGTTAGTAATTTTAGCGTCTACTATAGGATCCCACACCTTAATTAGTTCTCAGCCAGCCAGATGTCCATGGACTTTTAAGGAATTTATGTATAAATTTAAGTGAGTCAAGAACTCTATTTTAGTGTGTGTCTTCATGGGCATTTTTCTGAAAGTTTTCATAGCTTTTATTAAATTATTAAAAGTTGTATGGCCCAAATAATGTTAAGCCCCTGTGGTTTGAATATTTAGGAGGCATATCAATGCCATATACATATTGCCGATATAAACACACATTGCATAAAGGAATTGCTGTAAAAATGTCAGCATTATTTTACAACTGTGGAAATCTCAAATATCCACTAGGGGGCATAAAAACCTAAATGAAAGTTTGAAAACAAACCAGGATCTTTTTTGGTTTTCACAGTGAAGTATTTCCAGTAAATTACCTGTACTGATTTCTTATCTTTGCCTATATACATTCAATATTTAGGATATAGTTTGGACACCTTATTCCTCTGGAAATAGTTGAACAGGACAAAACCTCACCAATATTGTATTAAATTATCTATTTTCACGATGTTTAAAAATGATGCAAAATAAGTCTGAGAGCATTTTCTATTTCTTTTAGAAAGATAAGTGAATTTCTGTAATGTGAAATATCACTAAAGCATGATTTAAAACAATAAGCCTTTCAACCAAGACCCTTAGTATGAAAATTAGGGGAAATTAAAAAATTGGGTTTGCATGTAGAAATGGGGGCAATTGAGGAAAAGACTAAGATGCTTTTAGCACATTTACTAAAATTAATACTCAAAACGTAACATTAGATTTCAGCAGGTCTTACTACGTTCCTCTAGCTTGTGCCTTTTTTCAAAAACAATTCTTTTCTATTTTTTCTCTTGCTTTTTATTCTATGATCAAATGAGGCTTTAAAGATTACAAATGAAACATGATTATAACCTAACATGTGTTTTACCTAAACTAATACTATCAGTAAGTCCTTAGAGTCTCTTTCTAAAGAATGTTTTGAAAGTATACTTTTCAGAGCCTACGTTTGTAACACTTATTTTATTCTTTATTTTTAAAAAGTTATGAAAACATATGTACAATTGATTATTGTGAGGCACACATTAAAAGAAAATAAAAAACACTGGAGGCTGTCTGTCTCAGCTGTGGGACCACCGGAAATATTTTCTCTTGCTTTGGGTTCCTAGTCTTTGTTGCCTGGAGCTATCCTTTCACCCTCACAAATCTTAGAGTCTAATCATGTCATTCGCCAGGCATAAAAGCCTGCATTGTCTCTCCATCACCTGCAGGAAAAAGCTCCAGCTTCGCAGTATGACATACATGGCTTTCCAGGACTTTACCATCCCATCCTCCACTGCTCACCCCACACTCTATGTTCAAATTGGAACAAACAATTTTCTATTACTGGAATATACTGCGTCCTTCCATTCCTCTATGCCTTTGTATATGCTTTTCTTAATAGAATATCCCCTGTTGCACAAATCCTTTGGGTGAACTCCTAATTTACATTGGTAAAGCTCAAGCATCAGTGCTTATCTGAAGAACTTCTTGACAATTTTATCTCTGTCTAATAAAAGTAATATTCTCCCTCTTAATGCCTCTGATGCTGATTGCAACTAATAGAGTTCAATTAGTTCTTTACGGGTCTATTTTCTCCCATTGAACACGAGGTCCAGGAGGTCAAGGATAATGTCATTGTTATAAACCTAAGTCTAGCACAGACCTTGTCCAGTGCTGAGCAAATAGTTGGAACTCAATAAATGTTTATTGCTTAAATAAATCCTCCAGGGAGAGGTCTGGTGGTAAACAAATATGGGAGGGAGTGAAGGGGAATACACACTACTGCTCTGTTTCTTCAGGCCCAGTACCATATTATCTCCTCGTTTGCCTAGATTCCTCTTCTAATATTTAGATAAAAGGCCCAGAATAACCTAGTTTTACAGTTAATTAATTTTACTTTTTTTTTTTTTACCCAGAGAAATCATTTTTAACCTACATGATTTAAAATGAAGAGAGAAGTCAAGAGGCTTGACACTTTTCCAGTTTCTACCTGCTTTGCATTGTCATACGCTTAACCAACCTGTGTCCAGCCAGAATTTCAAAATATAAATCCCCCCAAATATGACAGATTGAGAGATCCTGAAATGCCAAACGATTCGAGTGAATATGACTCCTGGTTCTCTGATCTCACATGTCATCTTGGGAGATAATGGTCTTCCAGACCTCTCGGATTTTCTCACAGATGCTGCTAATCTGAGATAGTGAGAGCTAGCAGTTCTCTGAAAGTTTCACTGTTTGGTATTCATTTATCTTAACAAGGTCCTCTCTGGTTATGCCCTGAGAGTATATTGGAGGAGGTACGCTAGTCTTCCACCAGAAGAAATCCATCAAGCAAACCAAGGTCTCAGCCAATGCATGGTCATTCTGGCTTTGGGCTAATGGCACCAGCTGGGTAAGATGTGTGTTTTGGTTTTGTGTCCCAAGGAGTTTCATCAACACTGTCAGCTGCTCTCACACTGGGACCTTTCTTCAGTTACCTGCTGCCGTTGCTTCTATCTCTCCCTGTCCTTTGAAAGGTAGCTCTGTTGGAGTAAGCTCCCCACTGTGCATGGTCCCAAGTCACTGCTGCACTGTCAGCTGTCATCCAAAGAGCCAGATCTCAATGCTATTTTGACAGATCTATTCATAATTTGGTTTTCTCATAACCAGTCACCTATCCTACTTGCTGACACTACCAAAATTATTCATTGTTTGCAATCGACTCAAAGACTCCTAGGTGCCTTTGCCAT
Organism: Pteropus medius; assembly: GCF_902729225.1. Lineage (NCBI taxonomy): Eukaryota > Metazoa > Chordata > Mammalia > Chiroptera > Pteropodidae > Pteropus > Pteropus medius. The sequence continues at coordinate 16,056,096 of NW_024356249.1, forward strand.
GAATGTAAGAGGAGTTGGTCACCGGGGTTTTGCCTACAGAGCCAGTCTTAGAGGAGAATTCAGTTAGGCAGCGTAAAAGCATAGAGTGGAGATGTTTATTGTTAAAGTTTTTTTTTTTTTTCCACCTAAATTTACACAGTCTGAAACCTATGAGCTATTATAAGCCTCATGGACCCTTTAAGATATCTTTAAGAATTTACTTATTTTATTTTGGGCTGTACTTTTAAAATTACTTATAGATTACCCAGTAATGACTTAACATATCTCTTGTTTCTAATTCTTCCCAGAGAGGCCTGATAATTTTGCTACTATTGTCTACTTCTTAAGTTTTACAGAAAAGAATTTCAAAAAACTCTACTTTACTAGAGATAAGACTTGACTCTCAAATGGGGCAGGAAATTAGGCTCTGTTTTGGCAGCAGAAGGATCTGATTGAGCTGGTGGTACTGCAAATACAAGCTGTGTCCCTCCTGCAGAGCTGGAGTCTTGGAAGTCCAAGGTCAAGATGCTAACATTTGTGGTATCTGGTGAGGGCCCACTTCTTAGTTGATAGATGGCTGTCTTATTGTGTCCTCACATGGCAGCAGAGGGAAGGCAGCTCTCTGGGGCACTAATTTCATTCATGAGGACTCTACCTTCATGATCTCATCGCCTTCCACTGGCCCTACCTCCAAAAATCACATTAAGTGTTAGGATTTAATGTATACATTTTGGGTTGGGGGAAACAAACATGTGGTTTATAGCATGATCTAATGGCAATCCCATGAATGAACTGGCACCTCTCGATCAGCTGACCACCACAAGCATGGCCTGGGCTCCTCCTCGTTCTGAGGTGGAGGGAAGGATCTGGTTTGGAACTCACATCACAGAGCAGTTTCTCACAAGCCATATAGCCAAGTCGTGCACTACCATGTTCCTTCCTCATCTACGCATTGCTCAGTGCCATCACTGACCAGGGGCTGCTTTCCTGCTAAAAATTCCAAAATTCTTTAAGCATAAATAATTTAATATAATTGTTTCATGTAAAGAGTCACAGTTGTTTAAATATAACAGGAAGGGAGATTAGAGAAGCTTTGAGTTAACCTCCCAAAGACAGCCAGGCATTTCCGCTAAAATTCTAGTCTTCAATTTAACTTAGTAAGTTTCTATATCCTTAAACAAACTTTGTTTCTGATAGAATCCAAGGGTCTATATTTACATTAGAGATGCTTTTGGAGAACGATTCTATTCCAATCAATGTAAAACAAAGTTATTTTCTAAAACCAAATGAGGATAATATATGCATTTTGTGTTTAGATTCATTTACTTCTTCTCAGGAGATTAAACCATTGATTGAATGGTCACCCTTTCTATTAACTATGTAAATTAGGGTACATCCTGAATAAATACAAATGAAGAGGGCCTTAAATAAATGCATGTCTTTGTAATTTTAACTGATCATGTTTGTGTATGAAAACATTCCTGTGGTGCATTTTGATTATATCTAGTTAAAACAACAACAATACAAAGCAAAACAATAAAAATAAAACAAAAAAGTTCATCCACTTAAAAGTAAACCGACTAAAAATAATCTTTTATAAAAGAAAACTATTTTCCTGAAGTTTCATTTTAAAAAAAGGTAAACAAATTATGTGAAAACAAGTTGAAACTAAAAATAATTTTTTTACAAATATTCAAGAATATATCTCACATTCCAAGCACGTTAAATGCATAACTTGTTACGTTTCTTTGTACGTTCCAATCTACACTGAATTTTCCTGGCAATGAGATTAGGTTATAGGCACAATACCTTACTTTTAAGATAGTATTGCTTGTAGTCAGAGTCTAAGCAGGAAAAGAGAAACCACCTAAGTATTTACCACAGAATGGACTTAATGAAGGGAATGCGGGGACGTTGGGCGAGGGCAGACAATGGAGTTGCTGAGACCTGAACACAAGACAAAACTGGAGATCACCCAGGAGGTAGTTGTTTTCCCCTCTAGCATCACCACAGTGATGCTAGAGGGGAAAACAAGGGGAGAGTTGGTTGAGAACAAGGGAAGAGTCCTTGATGGAAGCCGGATGTTTACCCAGCCTCTACAGAAAAAACAGAGGGTCAGCTACTGCCTTGGAAGATGCAAAGAAGAGAGACAAATACTCTGACTTCTCCCCCATCTCCTTCCAATCTCCTACCACTGCTCTCATTGGCCAGACTGGCAGAAAATCAGATGACACGCCAACCTAGAAAATATAGCCCACATGGTAGCTAGTAAGAGGCATAACCACACTGGAACCCAGGGCTTTTTCCCCCAGAGCTGTACTCTGCCCACGTCACCATGGCTCACTGCTAAGGTCCATTCTGGTTCCAAGATGTTATGATCCAGACACGGAGCTGTTATTCTGTTGATTGAGTCCAGTCCTCCCCCTAAAAGCAGGAAATGCATTTGACCAGAATTAGAATCCTGGTAGTGAGACTGATAGGATCTCTTTGGGTAGCAGCACCACGTGTCATGTCTTTCTGTTTTCTGAGACATCACATGCCATCAGCTTTCCTACCTTAAGGATAAAAAAAAAGTTGGATTTTCTTCTAAGGACAGGGTCCAGGTTTTTCAATTTTTGCCAAAGATGTTTATTACAATCCATTGTAAATTGAGAATAAGCAAAAGAACCAAAATATCTGTTTTGACAGAGCGAAGAAAAAAATGCCAAACACGAAGCAACATTATATAGATGTCTAATTAGATCTGATGATTGTAAAATGTTCTACTTGTATGAAATGGGCACAGTGTGTAATAAAAGCTTGCCCATGGGGGCTTCTAAGCCCTATGGTGACTAAGTGCTGGCAACAAGCTCCTAATTAGAATGAATCATTTCAGAGTTGTATCCTTCAACAGGTCATTGAGAATGCCATTAGTAATAAATCAAAGCATATTTTAAAGGCAGGTGAATATATGTAAAATCAAGTTGCTTTTAAAAATGAATACAGTTCCACAATTGGTTCAATGGCTCTTGAACCTTTTAGTTGATGGGGTTTTTGCTTTTGTTGTTGTTGTGGTTTATTATAGTAATAAAAGCCTATAGCTAAACATGTCAAAGCTTGGATGTTAGTTATAAATTTAAATGAAGAAAAAATGGTCATATGTTTAAAGGAGAATATAAGACTGTGAATGAGGGTTTGGACAATAAAATGAAAATACACTATGTGTGCTTTAAATTAAAAAAAAAAAAAAAACCAAAACATAGTGGTTCAATAATAGACGTCTTTATCATGAATAGAATAATAGTCTTTTAAAATTTTTTGACAACTTGATGTTTCTACCACTAATGAAGTTTTATGAGGTTTATGATAATAATTTATTTATAGTTGTAAGGTAAAGACAATGCCTTAACCTTTGAAGAGCAGTCACTATGTGATCAAAGATGATTGATTTTCATTATGAGAAAATGAGGCTTAAACTTGAAATAGCAAGAGTAACATTCCTTGAAATATTCTTTGAAACATTTGCTCATGGTTTTATAAACACAAATAAAATTGTCTGCTTAGATAAAAACACTCGAAGTAGCACACTTCCACAAATAAGAAAAGAAAAATAAGTTAAAGCAAATAATAAAGCTAAAAGCAAATATTCTTTTTAAATATATTTTCCTTCTTTTCTCTCTTGTTTTCTTTCTTCCTCAAGAATTTATCTAGTCTATGGCTATGACACTCTGAACAAGCCCAATGTCTAATCTTGGAAGCTAAGCAGAGTAGGACCTGGTTAGTACTTGGATGGGAGACCACCTAGGAAGACCAAGTGCTGTAGGCATAAAAAATAAAAAAATAAGGGATCGTAAATTGGCAAGTCCTTGCAATCTGTGAGGTCAACAAAAAATTGCCTTGCTTTAAAAAAAAAGAGTTTATCTAGTTCCTATAATAAGTGGCGTACTTTAATACTGATAATACGGTTAATACTTGATTCTTTTTTCTCCTTCAAAGATCTTCCAGTTAAAGAAAGAAGTTGGAGTAATAAAAAAATAATTAAACTCTTACATTTTCTCAGAATTCTAAATATTTATATATATATTTTCTCCAACCTCCAAGATGTTGTATTGTTTGCATTCATGATTTATCTGACCTAACTTCTATTGGAAACAATTGTTACTTATGTGTTTACATTTCCTCTATTCGCACAAAGGAAAAATCTCCCAACAACTTATTATTCTCTTCAAGCCTAAGTGAATAGCTTTTGCTCATTTTCAATTGTTTCTGAATTATTTTTTAAAAGAGAGGTAAATAATGTCATTAGGTTCCTAATATACTTATTTAGAGTACTCTTTTGTAAAGGAGAAATATTAAATATTTTAGGTTTTGCAGGACATATGGTTTCTGTTACAGCTATTTAACTGTTTTTGTAGTGCAGAAACAGCCCTAGATAATCCATTAATAAATGAGGGTGACTGTAATCCAATCAAAATGTCAGTGTCTATAAATAAATAGAAATTTTATTTATGGATGCTGAAATTTGGATTTCATATAATTTAATGTGTCAATAAATATTCTTCTTTCGATTGTTTTTTAACCATTTAAACATGTAAATACTCTCTAAAGATCGCAACCAGTACACACACAGGAAATGGGCCATATTTAATCAGCAGGTTGTATCTGGGCAGTCCCTGATTTAGAATGACCTTTCTTGGTGTAATCAACTCACTTTGGAAAGGTAAGTGTTTTTTTGTAGAAGAGTTTGAAATCATTCACCAAATCATTACCTTAATACTGTTAAACATATATTTTTTTCAAACATTTTATAATTCTTGACTTTAGGAAATGTACCTTCTGGGGAAAGAGGGTAGACGAGCCTCTGTGTCCCAGCTCATCTACTCCTTTCCCACGACTGCCCTCTTCATCATTACAGGACGCCTGGTGTCATGGGCCATATAGTAGATGAAAGGGAGAACGAGCTGATTGCCATGGTTCTGTCTACTATTTAAGCAGCATTGGTACAAGGGGGTCAAAAGTGGACATATTACATTCCAAACACTGTGCTAAATGTGGGAAGGCAGAGATTAAAAGCAGCAGTCCTTGCTCTTAGTGACTTCTAGCAGGGAGAGAGGCGACACAGAAAATAATAGTTAAGTGTAATAACTACTATAATAGAAATGATAGTGAGGTTCCTTGGGAGTCGAATGTATTTGGGAAACACTTTCATAGGAGGCAAGATTTGAACTGAATCTGGAGTAAAAAAGAGTTAGCAAAGCATTTAAGAGAGGGAGCGTGTGAAGGGGCTTCCAGGCAACTCCAAAGAGTTATGAGTAGGTGGAGTGAATCTCTCTGATGACTCTGAGACGACTGCCTGACAACTTCATGTCTCTCATGCTCTTTGAATTACTAAATTCCACAATTAAAGATTTATCTGCCTAAGAATTCTTGTCTTTGTTGAAATCCAACCAGTAACACATTATGCCTTTGAACTCGTGGGTACTTTTTTGGGATTGAATTTATATATCAAATTGTTCCTTGAAGGCAGGTTTTAATGGGGAAAGGTTGGAGAGGAGTCACATGCAAAGGGAAAAGAGCCCAGAAATGAAGCCTATAGAACTAAAATTCAAACTCGAACTGTTGCAAATTTTTACCCAGGGCTGGTTGTGCCTAGAAAAAGCTTTTCACGTGAACTGACTTTTAAAAGGGTGTTTGTTTGTCGAGTAGGAGTGAGCTGGAGCCAACCATTATGCCTTAGAGACCCTGTATTGATCTTTGCAGTCAAACCACTAAATAGAACTTGACTGTTACACAATGGAGGATTAATCCTTCTTCCGCATAAGCCTGCAGTGGGCACGTCAATATGCGTTTATGAAACCTCCCTCTGTGCAGAGAAGAGAGCAGAGAACCGAATAAACAAATTAATGTAAAGTCAAAAGGGGAATGTGGCATATGTATATTTAAAATTAAATTCTATTAAATGAAATCAGAAAAAAAGCAAGTTTTTTATGTAACTTTCTAACTTTATTCATGTTTTTGGATTTACTGTTTATACATAGTGTGGTGCTAATTATTTTATATTGTAGAAGAAATAAAATGTGAAAAACATGTTTTGTTTTGTTTTATTTGCCTTAGTGAGCCTTTCTTGTTGAAACATTCTAACAGATTATAGAAGATTTAAAATAAGAGCGAATCTAGGTAATTATGAGCTTCTGTTAGGATACAGATGTGATAATTTTGAGTGGAATTTTGTTTAGGCTTACTAAGTGAGCAGAAAAATAAGAATATTCTCAGCAAATTGTCTGAGTGGACTCAAACAAATTTCACATTAAAACATGAAATAGCTTTTTTTTTTTTTTTAACTAGACTAAGTATGGATACAAGTTTAACTCCCTAACAATTAATTAATGATAAAAGTCAAATGAGTCTACAACTGGTTTTCAGGAAAGACTGCAAGTAGAGAACTTATATAGAAAGCTATGTGTTGGATTTAATATAAAGTCAGATAATATTTTGGCTTCTATGAAGAGCTGTCACTATGTACCTGCTGAAATAGGACACCATGTAATGAAAGGGTATGTGAAGCCGGGTTGGTATGTGTTAATATTAAGCTCTGTGATCTTACTCATGATATATGTGTAATATGCTGTTTTAACTTCCCCTCAAATTTCCTACTCAAAAAAAAAAAAAAATCCTGCAGTAACTAATTCCGAGTCCTAACATAGTTAAGTGACTTTGAGAATAATTTTAGTGAGTTCGTTTTAGCTGTTTTTGTGCCTTTGCACACAGAACATCTACCCTTCATATGGTAATGTCTTTTGAGAGCAGGAGCATCTGGCTGTCATGGAGTAACAGTTTCAGGTAAGAAGGGCAGCCAGCAGTTAAGGGTTATTAACTGAAAACAAGAAGGTGAGTGTAGCAATATTTTCTATTCTTTTATAAATTGTATATGTAAAGTCCAAGTAGTTTTAGAGGAGCAAAACAAACTTTGGACATTTTCTTACCTTATCTGATTACACAACTATCATTTTACTTTTTTTTTTTTTAAACTAATCTTAACATCTGTAAAAGAAAAAAACAAATTTTGGGACAACAGAGACAATCTTATTTTAAACACCCTGCCAGATCTCTGCCATATGTAAGCAGAGATGTGAGTCATCCACAATAAATACAAGCAAAGAGCCTCCTTAATCAGTCAAGTTTGATCAGTAATGTCAATGCTCTATCTCTAATGCCCCAGAAGGTGAATACCATGGAAAGCCAGAGAAATGAGTGAGAAATATATCTGGTATATTTGGTCTGCACTATCTATATGCTCTAAGTTCTTGATTCAAAATCATTGATTTCTGGTGTTCCAGTATGTCTTTATCTTAAGAGTTATTTAATATTTCCAAAGAGTTTTTTTTGTGATTTAATTTACACTTAATTCTCTTGGAAAGTATGTGTGTGTGTGTAATATACACATATGTGTATATATATTCACATGCATATATATGTGTGTATATGTATGTATACATACATATACATATATACATATATACATATATACACATACATATATGTAGTATTCTACTCTCTAATAGAAAAATGGGTACATGTTATAAAGTCAAAACAAAACAAGAAAAATGTTTCAATTTTCAAAGGCTAGGACTGGCTCCAGAAATTAGATTTTTCTATATTTATGTTTTATTTTTTTATGCCATAGTACCCTCCTCTGTGAAATGCCATAAATATTAAACATGAGCAAACAGAATAATAAAGAAGTAATAGACAAAATGTACCTGAATATTGCCAAATTCTTATGATTCAAATTAATATACAATTCTGAGAACAGAAGTTCAAAGAGCAGAAATAAAAAGTGGTAAACTACATCAACATGATTAGTTGTTTCTATGGATAGTTATTTGCAAGCACAATGCTGGCTCATCCTGGATTGTAGTACAAACAAATCTATGAATTATAGCTGAACACTTTTTATATGTTAATTATATTGTGTTCTATAACCAACAGATATTTTTACTTATATAATTACATTAAAAAGTAATTTATTTTCTTTGTCAGAACTTCCTTATCATGTAAAGGAAGCTTTAACTGACCAACTTTACATAGTAAATTAAAATTTTCAATGATTGGACACATCAGTACCATTTTCAGTGAAAGAATGTAGAAAGGAAATGACTTTTTTTTGGAAGAAAACAAGTGAGCTTGTTTAGAGAAACTGAAGCATTGTAGCTCTTAGAATTATATATCAAATGTTTTTCTTGTATTAATCGAATATCAGCATTAGAGATTAAGTAATAATCGATGTGCTCAAGGAAGTACTGTAAATAATGTAATACCACTCAGATATGAGCAAAACCTTTTTATTTTATTTTATAACTCTCCTGGAATAAGCTATTGCACAGAGGAGATATAAAACCAATATTATTGCTGGGATTTTAATGTTTATATCTGAATTTGCTTCTGATTTTCCAGAAAAACTAAACCAAACCAAAACAGAATAGTATGTCACCACAATCCAGACCTTCTGAAGTCATTACCCTCACATTTAAGACTGTGCAATTCACATAGGTAATAACATTGCAAAAAAACCCTCCCAATGACAATGGGGTCTGTAAACCCAGTTTGCACTGTAGTTTGTTTCAGAAAAAAAATTTAAATTCATGCAACTGAATTTCATATTAGCAAGAGATGACAGGATCATTTGAATGAATGGGGGTCTTATGTGGAGGCACTTATCACTATCCATGTCCATCTCTGATGGCATGTTTGCCCAGATTTCTGACCCGAATGAATTTTGCTAAATAAAAGGAAAAAGCCGACTATTACTGATTATTAAATACTAGTGCATTATGCCCCCTTGTTACTGTTTCATACTTGATGGCATTTTATTTGAGACAACACGACTGTAAATTATTTCATTTTAATCTTGGCAAGACATGGATCCAGAACACCTGTGCTCAAGTTCAGCTCTGTCTCCTATCAGCTTTGTGACACTGAGTAAATAACCTCTCAGACTATTTCCTTATCTTTAAAATGTGAGGATGAGCATATTCGCTCTTCCCACTTTTCACTTTGTGATGGAGATTTCTATTTCAAACTATCTTGCCATTGGAGATGAGTTAGTTAGTTCATAGAGGCCAAATAGATTCCATAGGATCTTCCTTTATAAAGGGCTGAGTCCCAGTGATGCTGGAGAACTTTAGACTACTTTGGCTAAACAATAAATAATATTTATTGGGCACTGTGCTAAGAACCTTATGAGGAAAAACACCTTTGTCATAAGTTCATAACCCCACAGTGAGGCACCATTACTACCCTGTTTTACAGATAAGGGAATGAAGGCTTAGAGGGGTTATGTGCCTGCAAAGACAATCACAGGAGAGGCAAGAAGGGCTAAGTGAGCCTAGCCTCACATGTAGTCATTTGGCCCTAGTTACAAATGATGTTATACAGACATATATGCATGATTATTAAATCTGAACTCTGGCATTCTGGACATTGCAGATGAAATAAAAGAAGCAAACTGGGATAGATCGTGTCCTGAATTTGTTTGGGAAATTTAGGTTCAGCCATCACTTCTGGGACCTGTAGCTAGTTTCTGAATTTCCATTTTAAGATGACTATTTCTTTTAGTTTTCTTTTGTTTTAAAATCAAATGAAATTTATTTTTTTAGGTAGAATTGTTTTGTGCTTTTCATTATGGACTTCTGTTGCCCTCCTTATTTAATATTCTTTTGTTCATTTATATTCTTCCTAGACTACCAAGCTAAGTTAAAAAATATATCAGAAATCCAAAATTCAAAGGAAAACCACAAAACTGAAGGTTTAAAAATTCAATAGGCTCTACAGATACAAGTACATATTAAACTTACCATATCAAAAAGAAATAGCTTTCTTATCTCAGTCTTTTTAGGGTCCATGCTGACAAAGAGTAGAGCAAGAAGCATCAACTGAGCCTGATCACATCAACTTTAAATCTTTTACATTGAAAGGAAGTGCTTGAGACATCAATAAATTGTGCACAGAATAAATACTCAGTCTTGTTAATTTTAGTTAGAGTCTTTGTTACACAATAAACTCTTTTACTGTCCACTTAACTTGTATATTTCATTTGTTCATTTATCGAGTTGCCTGATTATAACCTTACACTTAAATAAAATAAATTATGATCCTTACGATGAATATAGACTTTGATGAATCCTCATATTCAAATGAACCAAAATAAAAAATAAACTCACTCCTACAAATCTGTTACAAACTGCTTTTGCCCAGAAACCAGTCTCAAGGAATACAATCAGGATATTCTCTGAAGTAAAAATATGAACAGAATTTGCATAAACACAAAAACCATTTAAAATGTTTTACTTATTTCTGAAGAAATACAAAGAATTCATGTCAAATCCTTCTTACGTGCTCTAACTTAGGCGACCCTACTGGGTTCCTTTTCTTGGCATGATCCTCTCCATTTTCCACCTGGCTCTGGCTGTATTCATAAGAGAGCATGATTTCTTTCAATATGGGCCTTTGGTACTTATATTAAGTCTGGAAAATTACATCTTCGTAGCTAATAGACATTGAATTGTTTTAGGCATCCTAGTAAAGTGAATGCAAGTCATTCAAATACAATGTTGAATTCACTGCCTTGCATACCCTAAACTTCAGTTTTACTGAGTAAATAATAAACGCTATACAAAATATGGAACAAACCTAGAGTTATAAACGTATATGGACACTATAATGATGAAATTGGTTTCTTTGAATCTTTGATCAAGTGCTAAAATCAATATCTTTGGTGAGAAGATATGACATCTTTCAGACAACCGATTACTCTACTTTGCAATTTTTATTTAATCATTTATAAATTATACATAACATAAATGTATAAAAAATGTAACACATAATCTACATTTTATATTTTTGTATCATATATATGAATAACTAAGGAAAAACTTTAGTATAAAATTTTCTAATTGAAGTGTAGTTTAAAGAAATATCTTCAGATAAATAGTGGCAGAAAAGTAAAAAAAAGTGAGAAACAGTGTAGACACAAAAAGTGTGTACTCTAGCCTAGTGTGTAAGAACATAATAGAGCTAACTGACTAATGTAAATTAAAAAAATCAGACGGAATGGGGAAAAGAATGTAATACCTCTAGTTTTATAAAAGAGATACAGATATTATCATGACTGTATTTCTGGCTTTAGTGAGCTTATTGAGAATGAATTGGGTAAGAATGCACACTCTGCCAACCCTGGCTAAAAATTCTAATGCTGCTATTTACCAGCTGTGTGAGTTACATAACCTTTATGAGACTAAGTATTCTCATCTGTTAAACAAACCAGAAAACTTCAGTTTGTTAATTTTCTTGATACAGCTGAAGTACCAATCTCTGAATGGCTCCTTAAGTGAAGGCAGTCCCCAGCGTGATGGTAAGTAAGAAAATTTGTTTTTGGTATGGGTCTTAGAGCATATGTCCTCAGAATTGGGGTTTGTGTCAGGAGGAACTGTGGGAAAAAATACAAATTCCACCCAGACCCAAAGAACTTTGAAGATGGTTGACTTTGTTTATGATTGTCTCTCTTTTCAAGAGAGGCTGAAGAGTATGATGTCCTTCTGGCTAAAATATTTACAATTGCATTGTTGTATTATTTAACTTTTATTCAATTTTAATAGTGAAGTAGAGGAGAAAATATTGCTGCACTAAATTATTTGCTTCCTGCTCAGATTTGAATATTTAATAGCTCAGTCAATGGCAAAGCAATTATAAATGTCTGCAAATAAAAATAATTCCTTATTTCTTGTGTGTAAACATATGTATCTGCATCCTGTACCAGTTATAATAGAAGTTTGAAAAAGCACTTGGGAACTACTTGTCTTCTGTTTTTGTCCTCACAGGGTACGGAAATCAGGTGTATTTACCTTATTATAACATGACTCATTCTTGTAACTCTGGAGTTTGGATATACCCCCATCGGGTAAAAAGCAGCAGCACACTACACAGGGCTGCTTCCTGGTTGTGTGACCTGTGCAGTTGCATAGCACCCCATGCTCACAAAGGCTGCCTGCTTGGTTTAATGCTCTGCTATTGAAATTCTTAATAATTTTATCATTGGTTTTGTGAAATCCTGTGGGATAATGGAGCATGTGTGTGAGCAGAGGAGATGCATGTAGTATGTGCATCAACTGCTCCTTGCTGCTCGGTTTGCATGTAGTACTCAACGTGGCCCTGAACACAGAGCCCACGTTGGTGAAATCACCATATGCGGAAGTTCAGCAAGACACCAAGCAAGTACACTATAGCATGTGACATCTATGCCTGAGAAAGCGGGGGTGCTGATAACCCTGAAAAACCATGTTTTCTTCTTGAACTAAAATTTGCTTCGAACGCAGAAAGAAGGAATGGCATTCTGAGAAACATGAGCAACCAAAGATCCTCTACCAGGTCCTTTCTTACTCTTGTTAATGTCCTCAATTAGCCAACCACTTAAGCTGAAATGATGACCTAGACGGAAAGAGAAAAGACAGGCAAATTTTCCTCTGAGTTCCTCTTTACTCATCAGCAAGCTGAAGGTAGACAGTGTTGATATAATGTTTGCATAATCATGAAGTGACATGAAAACAATTGAGTTAGTTTTGCGCAGTGTTTCCACCATTCTTATCAGATCAAAATACATATGCATGTTCAAGTTACGAAATGTGAATCGTCTAATTTCAGTGATTCTGCATACAAGGTAAATACTCATATTTGCATTTAAAACTAATTTTGCACAATATAAAGATGAATGATAAAATTCATGGTAATAATTTAAAGTTTTAAGTTTACTTAAAACCACATTAAGTAGCAAATTAAAAATATGGCGAATGAAGGGAAACTGAAAGAAATGATAAAGCTTTGTATTTTAATACATTTAATAGCACTTTTTTCTTGCTTTTTGAACATGGCTCAATTTTTATTTTGGACTGAGCCTTGGAAATTAGTAGCCTAGCTGGCATAGATAAGGTAACATAGTGCTTAAGTCCAAGGGCTCTGAAGATGCTGAGAGCTCCATTCGAATCACATTCTGTAACTTAGCCATGGTCTCTTTTAACTTTTCTAAGCCTGTTGTCTCATCATTTGGTTATTTAATCAACCTATATTTATTGAACCCACTGGGTATAGAAGGAACACAAAAGACTCTCTCTACCTTTGTAGAACTTGACCGGTAGAGTGGAAGATAGAAATTAAACTGAAGAACAAAAGTAAATGCATAATTCCACATATGATAATTACTATAAAGAAACACTAGGATATTTTGAAATCGAAAGTTGAGGAGGCTGTTGATATTAACTTTGGGTGGCGAAATATTTAAGTTGAGGCATAGAAGATGAGTAGGAGGTAACTGGGAAAAGGGTTGGGAAAGGGAAGAAATCAAAATACCTTTCTCACAAAGCATATATGAAGATTACACGATTATATGATACCTATGAAAACATTAGCACAGTCCTGGCAATAGTAAATAGTGAGTACGTGAGTAGCTACCATTATTAGAAGGCTGATATTAGGCAATCTATAAGGTGATTTATAGTCCTATCCTCACCATCTGTTTATGTTCAGCAATATGTGTGTAAATATTTTTCTGGAAAGTTTATTATCAACATAATCACTCATTTAACAGTATTTAGCCAACCTTTAATTATGTAATACAATTCTATTCTGTTAATTCTCCTCAGTTTAGCTCTTTCTTACACACATGTATCAGTTTCTCATGAATTTACTTTGGATGCCTATAGTATATGATCTAAATCTATGATTTCTGATTCAGTTTTGTTTTATTGTATTGTGATAGCATGCTTATTATGCCCCAGGGCATAATAGAATTTCAATTAAAGAAATCTCGTGAAGTTCTTTTCTTCCTGTCTTTAGTTTGCTTTTACTTGTCATTGATTTTAACAACTGTTATGAAAATGTACAAAAAGTGTCTTTCTTCTCTTCAAGTTGTCACTTTTCTCTTTCCCTTTCTGCCAGTCATGGAACTGGTGTCTCTCATATGCCTCTTTTATCTGAAAACAGCCTCTGGTGCCATCTTGCCTGATGGAATCCCAGGTCTGAGGTCAAGTTAGCTAATTTCTTGCTAAAGCAGAAACATCTGGGAGAGGCCAGCAAATGTAGAACTATCTCTGAGCACAATATTGTAATAGGTGAAGCTGGTCTTTGATGTCACTTCACCTACCTCATCAATAGTTCTCTTATAGCCTTATTTCCTTAATCACTCAGAACCCTCAAGCTGACCCCTCAGGAATAATGTCCACCTACATCAGCCAGGCTTGTTGTCCCTCAGCAGTATCCTGGGTATTTGAAAGTCCATTGTTTACCCTAAAGAGAGGCAGTTAACAAAGCATAAACTTCAGGGCTCTGAGAGGGGAATCTAACCAATATGTTCAGTGTCATGTATATATTTATTTAATTCTCCAGAGTAGGACATTGTAACCACTCTAGATTAGTGCTACTGTCCCACTTCAAATTCCTCTCCATCTTTTCCATACAGTCAGAGAGTGTTGGAACATTTTGGGATCTGGAGAAAGGCTTAAGCTGGGCATATGCTCAGTTTGAGTTCAGTAGGCTATACTAATTAATGCCACGTTAAAGGACAAGTCCTCTCCTGTGAAAGATAGAATTGGTAATGCAGGATTCACTGTATCATACACTTTTAAGGAAAATTTTAAAATAGAATTGTACTGTGCTACATTCTAGCAGAATTCTTACAGAATTCTTTCTTTTTTTTGTTTGTTTGTTTTTTTAGGAAGCAAACCTATAATAGTACTACAAACAATAAATATATCTGTTTTATGCATCTCAACCAACAATTAGACAAAACCAAATTTTGATCAACCGTGTTATAGAAAAGACTGAATTATGTTTATATTCTCTTTACAAAAAATATTGCAAATATCATTATTATGCAAAGAGGTGAGCAAAAAGTAAGCAACCTAAAAGTAAACAACCTAAAACAAAAAGTATTACAGATGTATGTTAAGCAATTAATTCATAAAAATTATTCTGGATTTCATATTTATGTTACTATTCAACTTTCTTAAAATGTATAATCTTTACTTTCTTTTCTAATTCTAAATAAACATCTGCTTTTATATAAAATTTTGCATTCATCATTTTACTTATTGTGTGTGTTAAAGAGGGGCCTCGAAATTATATAGGCTTCAAGCTCTACAAATGCCCTATCCAAGCCTGACTCCGATTCTATAAATCTGTCATCAGAATATTAATGTTAAGGTGGTGAGAAGCCTTTTATGTTACTCTGTGTTTTATGTTGGGGTAGTCTCTGCTGTGTATCCATTTTAAAGAGTCTTCCTACAACCTAACTCTATGAAATGGACAGTGGACGGCACAACCCCGTTCTCTGGTTGTACCTTCTGTCCCACAGCTGTCAGTGAAATAGAAGTTAGTAAGTAAGGGATCCTCTGTGAGGATAACAGAGGCAGAAGGAGATTCCAGGGGTATTAAAGCTGAGGTGAAAAAAAAAGAGGAAAGAGAAATTGAGCAGATGTTCTGATAGAGGGACACACATCGCATGGCAGGAGTGGGGGAGGAAAGAGAGAAAGAGAGAGAGAGAGAGAGAGAGACTTTTATTTCTTTTCATTTCCCAGTTCTAGATCTTCCGTATTGAGATCCATGAAACCACCTGTAACCTTATAAGACCACTGCTTCACATCCCTCTCATTTATTGAGATTTGAGT
This sequence comes from Pteropus medius, assembly GCF_902729225.1. NCBI lineage: Eukaryota > Metazoa > Chordata > Mammalia > Chiroptera > Pteropodidae > Pteropus > Pteropus medius. The sequence goes on from NW_024356249.1 coordinate 16,071,767, forward strand.
GGATCTCTATTACTGGAAACGAAAAACGTCCTGAAAAATTATCATTTCCAACAAATTTGCATTTTACTGGAGGATTCTGGAAAATAATAGCTATGATTAATTGAATGCCAGACAAGTTATTGAATACCTACAACGTCTCTAATTTCACAACATCCCCAGCAAGTAGCTATTATCAACATTTTACAAGTGAGAAAATAGATGGCCTTAGAGAAGGTAACTTGCTAACTAACAGTCATATAATGAGAAAGCAAAGCTGGATTGCAACTCAGCTTTCTGTGACTCCAAACTGTGTTATGCCATATTGTTTGCCAATGTCTAAAGCCAAAGGAATTGATTTCTGCTGATGGAATTTAATACATGGTTTTGAATTCACAATTATTGGATTTTAGAAGACATACAGGTTAACTAGTTCAACCCTTCATTTTTACATTAAGGTCATTGCAAACTCAGAAGTGATGCTGCTCAAGGTTCCAGAATAAGTGTCCGAAACAGCCAAAAACTTGGATGCCCTGCATTCCTCCCATTAAATTTTACCTATTCTGAGAGTGTATAAGAATCCCAGACATAGCTTCATACTGTTTCTGTTGAATAAAAACTATTTGCCTGCTGGTAAATTCAAATCTAATAATTCACATTTTTTCATTCCAAAAGGGAACATTAATAGGCAATATTAAAGAAATCGAAATGCTAATTCCTTTAAAAAGTGGTTTAAAATGTATTTCACATATTCGTTCATTTAAAAGAATTTACTGTTTATGTCATTTAGTTTATTTAAAACCTAGAAAAATGACTATAATACTTACTGTCAATAACATCTGTTGTGTCTTATATATGTTATTTCTAATCCATATATAATGCGTGTATATATATATGATATATATCATATATATATGAAACTTAGATGAAGTAACTTATACAAGGTCACCCATATGATAAAGGGCAAAAAAGATTTAACCCAGGTCTTGGTTGACTAAAAATAGCAAATATTTCACCAATTTTGTTGAAGTTTAACATACATAAGATTCAAAATATGGGCATTTAGACGTGTTTATATTATGTCCTTATTATATTGTGTTTCTTTTCCTACTACCAGTGAAATAATTATGGCTTGCCATTGAAATCAATGATCTGATCACTAGCTTTTAAATATTCCTTCAACGGAAACCTTGGTGCATAAATACTCAGGGCTGTGAATTTTCTCATTGAGCAGAAATAGATACAAGAAAAACAACTCACCTGACCAGAGCTTTCAGATTTAAGAATCATTTCTGTGTTTGAAACTGAAGACCAAGGATTTAAAATATTTACTTATGCCCCTAGAAGAAAAAATATTTTGGGAATTCCACTATCCTGAATAATGTATCATCCAAAAATAAAACAAAATTTACTTTAAAATTCTGATTTTTTAGAAATGTTTTTTTCTAAAAATTGCTTCTTGGCTATGTTATGGTTGATTACACTGATATTGATTTTTGTTCTTCTTGAATAAACAGAGGTTATAAAATGTAATATTCTTTATCTAGACTTTTTCAATCAGGATTCTATTAGAAGGAAAGTAGACAAGACTGAATAGTATTTGGCCAATAGCCATTATTATGTGAGATGAAATGAATATAAATTTAGCACAGTACCTGGCATACAGTAAAAGCTCAATTAAGTGTTAGCTATTGCTGTTTTTATTATTGGCAGTAGAAGGATGCCCGGGAAGCCATCAGAGATGTGGATGACTTCCTTAGATGAACATAGCATTTTGGCAAATGTTTCATGAGATATCTGAAGATGCTAGGCTAGTGGTGAAATAAAGCAGCTTTATGTAGTTACAAAACAAGATTTGGTTTGCACCTGGCTTTGTGCCAACCATGTCAGAGACCTTCTCGATTTCTGTGGAAGTTTGATCTGACCTGCTGATGTGACATTGCTGACACCACAGTGCAGCCAGTGCCACCTGCAATGTATCAGCACTTTTTCTCCTGCAAGTGCACATGCCTTTAATATATATCCAATTTCTCACTCTGCGGATGTACTTTCTTTTCTCCTCTTCTTGAACTTAGGGCACTAATTTAGGTTCTAGTGCTGCGTAATAACTGTCCTGAATGTTACAACAGATGAGTGGGCTCACATCATTTACCACTTGTAGTCATCTAAAAGGAGAATTGGCAGCCAAATATTCTGCCAACATAGCCACATTGTTCCCAGTTATTTCAACTATAAAGCTAAAAAAAAAATAGGTTCAATATCCAGATAATTATTCTCTACTAGAGTTCACAATCTTTGAAAGGCAGCATGCCAGCATCCTGAACATCACCATCTGGAGGGTGATAGCTGAATGCTGATCCTGTCATAAAGTAGTAAGAATGGAAGAAAGCTGACCTTGGTTAATTCCTGGAGAAAGTTTCTGATGAAGGATAGGAGCAGCTATGATTCTGTTAATTTAATAGACAGTTGGTTGCAGTGATGGTTGTATTCAGCTAATGTGCCAGTGAAAACTGGTGTGTGTGAAAATTTGACTCATGTTCAGAGGCTTTCTCTCTTTGACAGCAGCCATTCAAGAGTTTCTCAATGTCAATTTAGCCCCCATCACTGGAACAATTGAGACATCTAGATTACACATTCTACATGTGAGGCTCAGTTTTCTTCTCTTTTCATGGACTTATTAAAGTTGTGTAAGCAGATCTATGACAGTGAACATGCACAGAAGAACTAATGTAACTTCTCACAACTAATTTAGGGATATGAGCACTCCTTCAGAACCTGACCTGTTAGGCATCCTGATTTCCATCCTGAATTCACCTAGTGCCTACTTCTTGTCCTCACTACTGGGCAAGGAGGAAGCTTTTGAAGCTTTAAATATTCATCGTGAGTGGAACCGTATAGCAGAAATTGCTACCATGTGGCAAAAATTGCTATACAGCCAATATAGCTGATATATATTTTTCTTACTAATAGAAATATGTAATATGCACTACGGCCATTCAACTAGACATTAATTCAGCTAGGTATTACCATGTAACTAAGATCTGGCTCGTAAAATATATGCAGTAATATTAGAAAAACCTTTTGGGAACTTTTCTTAAAAAAGAAATGGAACATCTTTATTTTTCCTTTTCTACCACCTACTGCCTGAAATATGAATGTTGCAGATGGAACTCCAGAAGCTTTCTTAGGCCACGAGGACAAGGGCCACATCCTAAGTATAGGAAAGCAGTGATCTGGAAGCAGCCTGGGTCCCTCAAGACTTTGTGGAGTCTTCATACCAGTCTTCTATTTCCTACCTCCTTTAAATAAAGTTAAATAAAGATTCCTCCTTTATATAAAGGTCAAATATATATTTATCTTTTTTAAGATACATGGGCAAACTAATCTTAATACAGGTCATAACGGATTTACAGAAGTTTTTTTTTTTTTAACATTACATTTATTATCTATTGTCTTCCCCTTCACGACTGCAGAAACCAATGTACTTTTTGCATTCATAAATATTTAATGAGCAAATGAATCTTAACCATCTCAGGACAGTTTTGTGAAACATCTATAGAACTGAAAAAATTGATTTAAAAAATTTTGTTTCAAAAATGACCTTGCCAAATTGATTAAAATTGCTTTCTTAACTTTTAAAAGATCAATTTTTACATTTTTTTTTCTTTTTCAGTTAAATTTATTGAGGTGACATTGGTTAATAAAATTATATAGGTTTCAAATGTACCATTCAATAATACATCATACGTGTATTGCATTATGTGTTCACTACCCCAAGTTAAGTTTCCTTTCATCACCATATATTTGACCCCCTTGACCCTTAACCACTTTTCCTCTAGTAATCACTAAACTGTTGTCTGTGTCCGTGAGTCTCTGTTTATTTGTCTTGTTTGTTTGTTACTTTCAGTTTTATATCTCACATATGAGTGAAATCATATGGTTCTCATCTTTTTCTGTCTGATTTATTTCGTTTAGCATTATAATCTCAAGATCTATCCTTATTGTTGTTAATGGCATTATTTCATCTTTTCCAATGGCTGAGTAATATTCCATTGTATATGTATACCACATTTTTTTATCTAGCAAAGGGCACTTCAGTTGTTTCCATGTCTTGGCTACCATGAATAATGCTGCAATAAACAATGGGTTATATATATATCTTTACGGATAAACGTTTTCAAAATTTTGGGGTAGATACCCAGAAGAGGGATTGCTGAGTCATATGGTAATTCTATTCTTAAGTTTTTGAGGAAACTCTATATATGTTAGAATGGCTATCATCAACCAGACAAGTAATAACAAGTATTGGAGAGGTTGTGAGGGAAAAAGAACTCTCATACACTGCTGGTGGGAATGTAAATTGGTACAGCCACTATAATTTTTGCATTTTTTAAGTGCTCAAAAGTTTGCATGTTGATAGGACCATAATGTTGATTATGATTTATGTTATGGTTGTAAGCTCGTATCTAAACAGAATACTCACTTCAATTGAAAAAAAAGAAAAACTAAGAGGTAGCTAATTTATCATGCCATAGTTTTATATGATGGCCACAGATGAAAATGTGGCTTTGTAAGTTGAACAGGCTTTCATTCAATTTGGAATAATATTTCATGTAGCTTCAATAAGGCTCCATAGTACCGAGGGGAATAGAGTTAGTATGGGTATGGATAACTTTGCAAGTGTTCCTTTTACACTTTTTAAAGGAAAATTCTTTTCTTCTAGCATATAATTAGCTTTATGTGAATTAGTCATGTGAAACTTCTTTCATACCAGCTTATTATTTTCAGTAAGTACATGTGATCAAAATATTTCCATTAAAAAAAAAAGAACCCTCTTCTCACCACTCAGTGTCCATCTACTTTACTGTCCTATTTACCTCCATTTTTATAGAGATTAAACTTCACCACTAGTCTAAACTTGCTCCACATTCTCACTTTTGTGAGACTTTTCTGATCTAATTTTTCCTGACCAACCTTTGGCATTTGCCACTGTCTTTACATCACCCCTGAAGCTCCCTTTGCTTCATGAGAATTCTTTACTTCTATGAAAGTTCTTGTCTTGGTTCTCCCAACTTAGTAGCCACCCCTCATCCTCATTTACCTAAGTCTTTTCTTCTACCCTGCCCCAAATATTGTTTTTCTTAGGATTCTTTCTATCTTGAGTTTCTTTCTCTCTCACTTCATATACCACCTATTTTCTGAGGACTCATAATTGTACATTCTAGTTCCTGAAATTTAAAGTTATATTTCTGTAATTGTTAAAAAAAATCCACAAATCTAAGACTGAACTCACCTACCTCCCTCAAATGTCAAGCTGTTTCTCCTCCAACAGTATTCTCTCTTTCTGGTGGTGGCATTGTCGTTTTCCTTGTCTACCCCTCTTTGCCTTAAAAAAAAAAGAACTCATTCATCCTTTAAGATTAATTTCAAATCTCACGTTTGTTTGGGAACGTTCCTGACCTTACTGGGTTTTTTGCTCTCCTGTGCTCTTGCTCTTTGCCTCCATATACCACAGTCTTATTTCTGTTTAATATGTTCACCCTGTGTTGTTATCATTAATTTACTTTAAATCATCTTCACTGTTAGTTCCTTTTGAGCCAGACTTTGGTATGTTTATCTCTGTGTCTATCGGATCTACCTCAGTGATTCATACAAATTAAGAGCTCAAGACATGCTTTTGAGTAAATGAATATTTCCTCAACCTTTGCAAATATAGCCATAGTTTGGATATATTATTCATTGATTTCATCTCCATTTTTCTATTTGCGATACTTTAATTATCTCCCATCTCAACTAGTCTTCTTTTTTATAAGTTAAATTTCTATTTGTTTTAGAGACTTTTTTTACATAAAAGAAATATCTAAGTGTATAGGAAAGAATTACAGAAGAATCATAGTAATATTTTGTTTCTCCCATCTTTTGAACCCAAAGAACACATTGTTTTCTTGGTGATGGGAAAGAAATACATGTCAGATTACAATACCAAATTTCTTTTATAAGGTAATTGTGATTAGAACCCTAGCCCACTTACTGAGTCTGACATTAGAATTTACTCCAAAACCAATTAATCTACAGCCTGGTACTAGTAGGGATACAGTAAATATTTGTTGACTGATTTTATGCATGAATCTCTTCATCTATTATTTCAAATTGAGACAGTATGTAAACTAGTTCATAACTCATGGTAATCATTAGTAGCTGGCATTTACTGAGAGCACAATAATGCCATGCACAGTGTTTCTTACTGCTTTACATGTATTACATTATCTCATTTAATCCTCGACAATCTTATAAGGTAGATTTATTATTGTTATTGTTATTACCATTTAACAAATTGAGAAACTGAACCATAGAGAGGTTTAGTAAATTATGTAGAATATCACTACTAGCAAGCAGTAGATCTAAAATTTAAGCCCAGTAGTCTGGTTCCGGCCTGCATGTTCTTGAGTAATCTGTAATAGCTGCTCTGCGATAGACGAAGGACTCCAAATGTATTTGTAAAATAAATTTATGTAACCAAATATGCTTCTCCAAAATATGAGAGCTATGAGAAATCTAAATAATTATTGCTTGACATTTTTTTCCAAGTATGAATATAGTGATATTTAAAAACCCACAACCACAATTGGGTGTACAGTAAATAAAGGTTCCTTATTATTTTCTAAAATGTCCAGTAATTTTATTTGAGAGCAGTTGATGCATGATGTTAAAAATATTTTTTCAATCTAAGGCCCTGCCAACTATATCTTATTGTGTAGTGGCAGACTATTTCCTCTTTAACTATACTTCACAACTTTGTTGATTGCTGTTCTTACCATTTTCCTGTCATTAGCCTCTCAGCTTCTACTTTTCAGTCTCTTGTAGCTGGTCCACTGGGGTAAATATACTGCTTCCTTACTCTTTTGCATTTTACATGCTCTCAGGTTTTTACGAAACCTCTCTAAAGTACAATCTGTATATCACAGCATGCATGACTTACATATTAGAGTATACAGCAAAAATTTATACTCTGCAAACACTGTTAAAAACTGATAGCATATCAAAGTAGAGACTCTTAATTATGAAGTATCTTGGAGTTCTTTTAAAATATCCTTGAGTTCTTTTTCAGCTTCTAAAACAAATAATTGTAATTAAAAATTCCTCTCACACCCAGATAAATCTAAAAGGGAATTATTTTACCCATATAGGCAGAAAAAATATTAACTTTTTAGAGTTTGGCATTCTAAAAATCAACACTGGAAAGATGCTTAGTTAAGTAATGCGGAAATCATTGGTTGTAGTATAAAAAGTTACCTCTGATTACTCATTGTAATCTCATTTGAAAGGAGAAAACACATAAACCATATCTGTAATTAAAATGCAAACTCACTCATTTATCAGTGCTTGGGGAAGATTGATCCCCTTAATACACTCTCTACCTATGTGAAAAATGATAACATTTGCACTGATTCAGCAGTTCAAAGATGTATAAAATAGAATAGTTTCAAGATTAAAAAAAAAGGATAATGTCAGTATTTGCAAATGTATATAACTCCAGGTTTTTCAAATATTTAAGTAGTTATATTTGTTTAATACTCTACAAGCATTTTACGTCCTCATCAAGCAAGACAATTTAGGGATTAAGTTCAGTCTACACAGTTTTTAACATGGCTAATTTTAATATGAAAAAATGTCCTAAGAGGTCACAATATGGTTCCACCAAAGTAATACAAGTTGGGTGGGGTCTTTGCAGGCCACTCCTACTTAGCAATGGAAATGGCTAAATTAAACTTGACCTGAGCATTCAACGAAATGCTTATTTAGCTTTAGCTCAGTCGAATTTTTTTTCTTGAGGGGAAAAATATATAGTGAAATGATTTTCTTTTCCCCATTCAATACCAACAAAGAATGTCTGCAAATTATATGGGAAATAACATCATATTGGGCTGTCCATGAAAAATATAACCAGATTTTTAAGAAAGTAAATTACAGTTTGAGTTAGGCAGCTTTATGCAATAGAAATGGTGCTTGGGATAATGACATTTCTGGCTGGTTGCCTTGTTTGATGCTTCCAGAAGTGGTTTCCTTTGAGACTATTAAATAAAAGGATTGATATGATATGGAACTTGAGTCAGTGGTAACCTTTGTATGAGGATTAGTTGACTCTTTGATTAATTTTGGCATTTCATTTTACACCTCTTTTTGAAATCAACTCATGACAATGTAGTCAATCATCTTCCTTCCATAAACTACTCAGTGTACTCTGAGATACTTTATATGTATTCCGATTAATGTTACATCATCTTAAACTTTACCAAAAATAAGTGAACCAAGGGTACTAAATGCAGAGGGGAGAAAGTGGAGGGCTCTGTGGATAAGCAGAAGAAAATGAGGTTTCTATTTCCACTGTTGTTATCATCATCATCATCATCATCATCATCAACATCCTCATCATCAATAAATTAATTGATTAAGTTCACATTTGCCATTTTCTGCCTTTTCTCCATTATAATCTCTTTTGAAGGCATGCATATTTGAGAATTATTAGAAGCATGCTTATTTAAATCTAGCTTAAGTCCCCTCTTTCTTAAAAAGCAACAGATAGTGTGGTAAAATACCGGGTTATATGACAATTTGCTGACACTCTATCATAAAATATGTCTGACATAAAGTGAGAGATCTCATTGTCTCACCAACAGAGAAAATACAAAACCTTAAATTTAGCTTACTTCGTATTCTCAAATAATCCTGTGTTTAGGGTGAAGTACACTTTTTCTGTATATGGTTGCTTCTTAAAATGAAAGTGAATCAACTTCACGGTCCTCAATTAGCCAGCACAGGGCATTGTAGGCATCAAAATAGGTAGTAACATGAACATGAACTAAAATTGTGGTGGTCCTTCTAACTCTAGATTTAGTCATTTTTGTAACTGGAGGCTGTATAACATTACTATGGAAAAGTATCCCAGTTCCTTTGGAATAAATGGCAGTAGAGTTTGGACTTGTCATTATCTACAGCCTGGCTAACATAAGAAGAGACAGTTTCCCTCCAAGGTGGGTCTACATGTGGACTTTTCCAATAGAAAAAAAGAATTTCAAGGTCATAATTATTTATTTATAAATTGTGCTTGACTTAATTAAACCCAGGAACCAAACTGTACAGTCTATTTACACATGATAATATTTTGTAAAGAACACCTGTGAAAACTGAACCTAGGTATAGGTGTCCAAAATGAAGGGCCGTTCCTTAAGATATCACACTGGGGTAGGTCTGCCCTACCAAAGTGTTGCGATTGATAATAGACAAAATTTTAAAGTTTGGGGAAATGTACATGATAATTGCCTCTGGCAAAAATGGGCTCGGGAAAGGAAGCATCATATGGGTTGTCAAGAGTTGGTTCAGAGCCTAATTTCTAGAAAGCAGACAGAGATCATTTTTGTTTATTTTTAAATATTTACATTTTTCATCTCCTTTCTGCCTCTGCCATATTGCTACTCTTGGTGTTCCAGTATGGTAGGAAGGAAAGGGGCAAATGCCTTGGACATTTAGATAAGACAATGTTCTAGTTGCCATTTGCCAGTTGTGTGACCATAACCATTTTGAGTCTGTTTTTATTTCTGTGAAATAGAAATGATAGTGTTTACTTTTTTTGTCAGGATTGAAGTAGTGCATATAAAACAGCCAACACAGAGCTAGACATGCAATAATTAAGCACTGGAAGCTATTTTACTTTCCTACTTCTTTCCTTTGTTCCCTCTTTCCCCACTTTACCTCTCCTCCCTAGCTCTCCTTTCTTTGCCTCCTTCCTCTCATTCTTTATTCATTATCTATTGAAAAATATTTTTTAACTACTTCCCATTTGCTAAGTACTATGCTTGGCACTGAGGATAAATTGGTGCCTTGATGGCGAAGATAATCCCTGCCCTCATCTGCTTACCATCTAAAAAAAGAGACAAACATTAATCAGAGTAGGATATAAATGAATGTAAAAAATTATAACTTGCATTTAAAGCAGAAGTACATGGAGGTATGAGAATGAATAATTGGATTATTAATATGTTTTCCTTTGTCCCTTTCTAGAAGTATAAACAGAAAAATAAACTATATTAGAAAAGAACCCAGAATATTAATAGATAATGTAAATGTTTATATGTTGGTTGATTGTTCTTAAAAGTATATGAAAGTTGGTACTTCTGTATTTTGAAATTCTGGAATCAGGAAGTTGAATAACAGACATCACAATCTAACATATTTCTACTTCATGCTTGTCTTTCAAGCTTGTTTTTTTTTTTTTTTTTTGGATAGTAGTTGTTTTAGTAGATTTCATGGGTTTACTCTTCCTTTGATTGAATAAATAGAAATTCCTTTGTTCTTCAGAGGGGAAAAATGTAATTTGGAGTTCAAAACAATGGGTCGCCCAGAAACTCTATGTTCAATCACATTACAACCATTAAATAGAAAATAAAGCTTCTTCTCTCATAGGAGTTTCATTGTAATGAATAGAGCTGAGGCAGCTTCGTGGCATGGAACGCCCTGTAGGCTAGGCTGCAGCCTCTTCCAGGCCCTGCGTCTTGGACAAATAAACTCAAAGTCCCCATCTACATAAGTACTCTTGTTGCCAAGATGAAAAAGTCAGCAGTCCCTAATAGCAAGACACTTTCTTATTGCATCATAATTCTTTTCTCGTTAATCCTAGAAGGAATGGGTTCTTTGCAGGATGCCTTGGAGTCTGGGATAAAATTAACCTTTATTAAAGGACTGACTGAGAAATCTCTTTTCCTCACTTGCCTTGCCTACCAAGGTTGGGAAATTCGGGTGCTGTCACTATGTTTATGTTGCATAAACATAATCTAGTGTAACATCTTCTCTAATTATAATAAGCGACTAATTTAGGGACAAAACTTGAAGAGAGAAAGAAAAGATAGCTACCAAAAGTCTGTAATTGAGAATTTGGAGTTAACTGATTTATTAAGCACCAGTCAAGGACTGTCATTACAGTGATCTTTGTTCCATTAGGATTGGCCTTCAAGTAATATCTGCCCCCACTCCCAACGCACATGCACACTCACATATGTATATACACACACATACATTTCTTATCTCTCCTCCCACTACCCATCACCAAATAAACAAAAAAACTTCTCCTGACTCCACTTCCGTCTTTGGCTACCTCCTCGTTTCTCTCCTACCTTTGTTTTTTAGCATTGTTTCTTGAGAGTATTGTCATCTCTAGTTCATCTCCTTTCATTTTCTCTCTGTTGCATTACAGTCAGTCTTTTTCCCCCACCACTTTGCCAAAACTGCTCCTTTGAAGGTCCTCTAAGTTGCTAAATCCAGAGTTCAATTCTTTGATGTAAGATCAAAGTGTTGATCTTGCTTTATCCATTCACACAATTTGATAGAGCTGACCACAAGCTCCTCCTCAATCCATTATTTTACCAGTTTGGCTTAACATACCCCCCCGCTCCCCCACTTGTACTTTACTAATTGGTCTGCTTTCAGTCTCCACATTGCATTAATCCCTTTGCAGTGGAGTGACCCAGTTCTCAGCACCAACACGTCTCCTCTTTCTATTCATATTTACTCCCTTGGAGATCATACCCAGTGAATGGCTTTCTAACATTTATACTTGGATGACGCCCAAATACAAACAAACACATCTATTCCCTGGATTCCAGACTTGCATATCCAATTGCCTGTGTGTCATGCCCACCTGACGTCTAGTAAACATCTCAATGTCTACGTGTCCAAAACTCGGCTTCTAATCCTCCCTTTTGGTTCTGTTGCTCCCTGTCCCCGCAAGTTGCTCAGGGACAAAACCTTAGAGCCATCTTAGCTTCTTTTCTCTTACACTCAACTGTCCAATCTGTCATGTCGACATGTGAAATAAACTTACTGTTCAATCTCTTCTCTACATTTCCTCTGCCAACACCCTGGTTCATGTCACTATCTTTGTCTTAGATTATTGTAATAGCTGCTTGCTTCTGCCTTGTCCCTCATAGTCAAATTTAGTATTCAGAGAGATCCAGTTAAAGCAGATGTTAGAAATGTTTTAAAGCTGTTACTTCTCTGCTTAAAGTTTTGCATTAGCTTGCAATCTCACTGTGGCTAAAGCCAAAGTAATTGAAATGGCCAAGAAGGCCTTACACTATTTGATCTCCAAATTAGTGAGTCCCTGACCTCATTCTGCACTAGCGTCACTCACTGGCCTCCTTGTTGTTCCTCACAGATCCTAGACATGCTCCTGCCTCTGGAATCTTACATTTGCCTGGAATTCTCTTTCCATGGATACCCAAGGCCTTCAGGTCTTTACTTCAGTGTCATATCAGTATGGATTTTCCTGACTACATTATTTAAAAGTTCAACATTTATACCTCTTTCCAACACTCTTTATACTCATTCTTGTTTTCTTTTTCCCTATTTCTTGCATCGCCCTCCAACATGTTATGTATTTTACTTATTTATTTGCTTCTACGTGTCTTCTCCAACCCTTCCTCCCCACTAAAATCCAAGCTCCATGAAGGCAAAGGTATTTGTCTCTTGTATTCACTGCTGTATCCTCATGACTTAGAACGTTGCTTGGCACAGAGGCAGCCAATAAATATTTCTCAGTTCAATGTGATTGTCAGAAACAGAATTTGTGACTTTAAAGTGTATCCTTACCCTGCTTGATGTGTTTCTACTTTACTTCCTATACCCTTCTGCTTCTTGTACTCCCTTCTTCTGCAGTGTTCCAGTGTCCTGCCCTTCACCATGTGGGTGGGTAAGCAAAGCTGATGGTGTGGGTGATTCAAACAAGATTATGTCATTGGATGGGGTTCAGCTCTGGTGCCTCTGCATGTCTGTGCAAGCACATGGTTCTCCCCTCTGTTCTGAGGCTACCCATTCAGGGATACCTGGGAACAACTAAATGCTGAGTATCAGGATCTCTCTGGAAGTTACTTGTGGATTTCTTTCATTTACAAGACGTATTACATAAAAAGGTAATAAAACTATCTTTGTGCATATGCATGTTTTTATGGTAAAAGAATAAAGAAAATTTCAAAGTCATTCTGAAGGAGATATTTTTCTAATGCTTTACACTGCATAATACATTAGTTCTTCACAAACAGATGCCAGTACCCATACTTATTTATTGAATGCCTGTCACTGAAAATAAATAATATATCCATTTTTGATAAAAAAATTTACTGTCGAAAAAAAGAAACATTTCTAATGTCAGAATCATGTAGAAACATTTGTGCTGTGATTTATAGGGTGCCAAGGAGAAAATCAGGAAGTATACAGCAGTATCGTTAATTTGACTAGAACTTTTATATTTCCCTCAGCATATACCCCTTGTACAGCCTGGTATAAAGGGATTAAGAGATGGGCACTAGTAAATACCTTCTAAGCTCTTATGCTCCCTGAAACTGGTACACAGAACCAAGAATCCTGCTGCTTAGCCAAAGGCTGCTCTGAGGAATTACTTAATGGGGAATATTCTCAAGAAAAAAAAGTTGTTAATCTCCTACACTGATTTTATTTATTTGCCTCTAAGGAGAAAAAAATAGAGCTGTAAAATGAAGTCGACTCACACAAATTCCATGCTATAAAGAAGCACATTATTGGAATCTCCAAGTACATTATCCAAGTAGTTTTAGAGAGAAAGATAGTGATGCTTTACGATCAAGTTTTCATATAAATCGTAATTATTAAATCAGAATATTGATCCAAATATTGATCTAAGAGGTCACCTGCATCATAAATTTTATAATTTGAGATTTATTATATACATATCTCAAGTAAATATTAGGTGATGACTTTAGACCCACACGTTATAAACAAAAATATAGCAAACTATAAAATCAGATTATTGAGTTGGAAACATTTTAAAGACAAAATTAAACACCTATTTCAATGAATGTATCTAAGACAAGATATTTAAAATAAAGAGAATCAAATTTTTATTGCATTATTATTCACTGTGACAAAATTGGTGACAACCACAAAGAAAATAATATCAGCGTTTCCTGGTACAATATATTGTGCTTGTTGAATGTTTTTATTTCGTGTCCTGTGTTGCATTTTTTTTGTCCAGAAAGCAAAAATGCAAAGTGATATTGTAAGTTAATATCTGAGTTAGTCCCACTACTGTGCATTTTTCAGCTCACATTCCCATTTTTTAATAAGACTGTTATGTAGCGACATCATGTGTATATTTAACTGTGAAACGGTTCTCTAAAGTATCTGGAAAATAGTACAGCATAGAAGGTACCAAATGGAAGAGAGGATTGACTATGTGGAACTTGCTTTTAAATCCATCACTGAGTAATCTCGTCTACAGAAAAAGTTTATATTTTTAATATTAAGGACCCGGCTATCGGCACACAGAAGGCAAGACTTCCATTCCTTGGGCTCAGTTTTACAGAAAGAGATCTTTTGGAGAATATTAATACCAGGAATACAGACTGAAGTATTCTCAGAGTCGGGCAGTTAGCACTATTTTTAAAATCATAACCAAGCTTGAGTTTTATTCTTATTTTTTTCCTTCAAGGATTATGTTATAGAATCAAGATGGAGTCTTGAAACAAACACTGAAGATGAAAAACGTGGTATTCACAAGCTCAAAGATGAGGACAATGACTTACTTATTGCAATAAGTATGATCTCCAGGGCCTGGGAAGACCTCCACCTATTGAGCAAAATTTGTCAAATTACAGATCACGGCTGAATTTGGTCATCCTCATGTTCTTGTATGGCCTTGTATGGCAAACTAAGAATGGTCCTTAAAATTTTAAATGACTGAAAAAATTCAAAAAAAGAATATTTCATGACAAGTAAAAATAGTATAAAATTCAAATTTCAGTGTCTATAAATAAAGTTTTATTGGAACTCACATGTTAATTTTTTTCTGTGTTTGCTTTGATGCTTCAATAGCAGAGTTGAGTTGTTTTGACAGAGATCTTATGACATGTAAAGCTGAAAATATGTACTATTTCGTGCTTTACAGAAAACATTTGTAGACTCATGGTATAATTTACATGACTCTTGAAAGGTAAGTCATTTGAAATTCTTTTACATTCGATACAAACTCAGGGATAACTATGTCTATTCCACAGTATAGCTTTAGTTTTTGCAGCCCTAGGTATTGAAAAAGCCACGTTCTGTTTTGTTTGTTTGTTTATTTTGTTCTTTAGATTCCACATATAAGTAAAGTCATAGAGAATACAGACTCATAGGTACAGTGAACAAACTGATGATTGCCAGATAGGAGGACAGTTGAGGAGCTGGGTGGAAAATGTGAAGGGATTAAGAACTACAAATTTATAGTCACAAAATAGTCACAGAGATGTAAAGTACAACATAGGAAATACAGTCAATAATGTAATAACTATAGTGCCAGGTGGGTATTAAACTAATTGGGGGGATCACTTTGTAAATTATATAAATGTCTAACTGCTATGCTATAAACCTGAAATAATATTAAATGATATTTAGTATCAACTGTAATTGAAAAATAAAAAATTATAATTCATCACAAAAAGTCACTTATGAACTCTCTCTCTCTTTCTGTGTGTGTGTGTGTGTGTGTGTGTGTGTACATACACACATATATAAGTCTATATATATATATAAAAAATCACATTCACCCATGTACTTGACTGAACCTGAGATTCAGGAATGCATTCTCCAGGTTGCAGTAAGGATTCAGCCTTACAGTCCGTACTATTTGCTGATGCTTTCCGTACTCTATCTTTTTAAAAAAATAAAATAAAATTTTTTTATTTTTCAATTACAGTTGACATACAATATTATATTAGTTTCAAGAGTATAACATAGTGATTAGATATTTATACAGCTTACAAAGTGATCGCCCTGAAAATCTGGTACCCATCTGACACCATACAGTTATAGACTATATTCCTCATGATATACTTTACATCCTCGCCACTATTTTGTAATTACCAATTTGTACTTTTTAATTCCTTCACTTCTTTCACCCATGCTCCAACCCCCCTCTCATCTGGCAATCATCAAAATGTTCTCTGTATCTATGAGTTCGTTTCCATTTTGTTTGTTTATTTTGTTCTTTAGGTTCCACATGTAAGTGAAATCATATGCCATTTGTCTTTCTCTGAATTATACCACTAAGCACAATATCCTCTAGGTCCATCTTTGTTGTTGCAGATGGCAAAATTTCATTCTTTTTTAAGGCTGAGTAATATTCCATTGTATATATGTACCACCTTTTCCTTATCTATCTATTCATTCATGAACACCCATTCTGCCTCCATATTGTAAATAATGCTTGGCTATTATAAATAATGCTGCAGTGAACATATGGATTCACATGTCCCTTCGAAGTAGTGTTTTGGGTTTCTTCAGATACTCAGAAGTGGAATTACTGGGTTCTTTTCTGTTTCTTCTTATAGTCTTTGTTTTAAAATCTGTTTTGTCTGGTATAAGTATTGTCACCCCAGCCTTTCTTTTTATCATTTCTGTTTTCATGAAATATCTTTATCCATCCCCTTACCCCTAGTTTATGTGTGCATTTTGATCTGAAGTTTGTTTCTTGTAGGCAGCGTATTGTTTTGTATGCAAGGTCTTGTTTTCTTATCCATTCAGTCACCCTATCTTTTGATCGGAATATTCGATCCTTTCACATTCAGAACAGTTGTTGATAGGTAAGTAGTTATCACCATTTTATTATTCCTATTTTTTATCTTTTTTTTCTTCTTTTTCTTCCTAAAGATGTTCCTCTAACATTTCATGTAATACTTGTTTGGTGATGACGAAGTCCTTTAGCTTTTTCTTATCTGGAAAGCTCTTTATTGCTCCTTCAATTCTAAATTATAACTTTGCTGGGTAGAGGAATCTTGGTTGAATATTTCATGACAGTCCCTTTTGGCCTGCAAAGTTTCTGTTGAGAAATCAGCTGACAGTCTTCTGGGAGCTCCCTAGTAGGTAACTAATTGCTTTTCTCTTGCTGCTTTGAAGGTTCTTTCTTTGTCTTTTATCTTTGGCATTTTAATGATGATGTGTCTTGGTGTGGGCCTCCTTGGGTGTATTATGTTTGGGACTCTCTGCGCTTCCTGAGGTTGTATGTCTATTTCCTTCACCAGATTAGGGAAGTTTTTAGTCATTTCTTGAAACAAGTTTTCAATTCCTTGATCTCTCTCTTCTCTTTCTGGTACCCTTATGATGTGAATGTTGATATGCTTGATGTTGTTCCAGAGGCCCCTTAAACTATCCTTGTTTTTTTGGATTCTTTTTTCTTGCTGCTATTCTGATTGTGTGTTTTCTGCTACCTTATCTTCATAAAGTGAGGAACTGGGTTTTTTGGCTACCTTATCTTCATAAAGTGAGGAACTGGGAGAGGGCTGGAGAGGCTGATTCGATCCTCTACTTCACATAATCTGTTAATTCCTCCTAAGGTATTCTTTATTTCAGTTATTGTATTCTTCATTTCCAACTGGTTCTTTTTTATGTTTTCTATCTCCATTTTAATGTTTCCTATTTATTTGTTAAAGTTCTCTCTGAGTTCATCTACTCTTCCCTTAAGTTAATTGAGCATCCTTATAACCAGCGTTTTTAACTCTGCATCTGGTAGATTGCTTGTCTCTATTTTGTTTAGTTCTTTTTCTGGGGCTTTATTCTGTTCTTTTATTTGAGACACGTTTCTTTGTCTCCCCATTTTGGCTTCCTCCCTGTGTTTGTTTCTATATATTAGGGATAAGGCTGCTATGTCTCTTGGTCTTAGGAGAATGGTCTTATGTAGTAAGTGTCCAGTGCAGCCCAGTGGCCTAGTCTTCCCTGGTCAATTGAGCTGGATGCTCTAGGTGTGTCCCTTGTATGTGTTGCGTGTGCTCTCCTGTTTTTGTTGAGCTTTGGTTGCTCTTTAGACATCAGTGAGAAGGACTGACTCTCAGGCTGAGTGATTGTAAGGACTGGACAGTTAAGGCCTGATCTTATGAGGCAAAATTTGCTTAGCAGGGCTCTAGTGCCTGTCCAGTCTGCCCTTTGGGTTTGTTGTCCTCAGATGCGGCCCTGAGTGCGGCTCCAGCTTGGTCAGAAGCTGATCACCTGGTGTGCTGGCCTAGGGCCTCCTGAGAGTGGCCCCACTTCAGGCCAAGTTCAGCTGTAGCCTATGCCCTGCCAAGGGTCACCTGGCAAGAGTCCTCAAGCAATCTACAGATGGCTGCCACTCATGCTGGGCTTTTACGTGCCTCGAGAGGCCAAGCGGTGAACTGAGGCCCGCTGTTTCTAGTGCCAGGCTTATGGCTGCTCAGCAAGAGGTACAGGGCATACCTGGATCAGATGTTGCTTGTTTGGTTTTTTAAAACTTTTGAGTAATTTTAGGAAAGTTTGCAGCATGAGACAAGATAGGCCATTTGTATGGAAAAGCCACAAAAGGCAGCTTGGGTGGGCCCAAAAGTTGGATCAGGCAAGGTCTCAGGGAATCGCCAGGGTGGGGCAACCAGTGTTAGCCAAGTGGATGGAAACTCAGATATGGCAGTGGCTTGGGTGTACACTGGGAGCAGGGAGGGCTCAAGAACGAATTCTGCCAACATTTCTTTCTGGGAGGCAACTGCCCCTCCAGCCCTTGCCCTGAAGCCAGACAACCCAGCCCTCCCTTTATGTCCCCAGTGCTTTTCGAGCAGCTGCTCCAGCACTGAAGCTCAGAGCTTGTGAGTCTGTCAGTAAGTTCACACATGGGCCGTTTCAGAGGAATGTCTATAATTCCAACCATCCTCAGTTTCACTCATCCATAATCTCCATTGGTTTTCACAGCCAGAAAATGTGACGACTTTTCTTCCTGGAACTGGATTCCTGGCTAGGGAGTCAGGTGTGGAGCAGGATCCCTCACTCCTCAGTGGGAACCTCTGTAGCCAAGATATCCTTCCTTATTCTCAACTGCTACAGGTGGGTACAGGGACCAGTCCATTCCATGTTTTCACCTCTCCTACTGTTCTTGAGGTGGCCTCTTCTGTATGTCGCCAGTTATAGAACTGTTCAGCTAGACTTCAGGCGACTCCCAATGATGGTGGTTCTTAATTTAGTTGTAATTTTGATGTGGTCATGAGAGGAGGCAAGTACAGTATTTACCTATTCCGCTGTCTTAACCGGAAATCCATATTTTACATATTACAACATTGATTTATTTAATCTAATTTTCTATAAAAATAAAATTAATGTTATAATTAAGAATTAGTAAAAGAAATAATAGTATAATTAAATAGCTGAACCTCAATAACAAGAGATACTTTTGAAAGAAGTAAACATTTTTTATAAAGATGAAGTGTTTTAAAAGGTAAACTTCAATTACTATTTCACTAACTGTAAAGATCATGTATTTATGTTCCCTTAATTTTAGAAAAACAGCTTGATTTGAATATTGCTTAGTATTATTTACCATTTAATCTTAATTTAGAATCCAGCTATTCTTATGTGGGGCTCCAGAAATGCAAACATGTATGATGTAAGAATTCTCCAAGCTATATTCCTCTCTTAATGTTTTGACCTTTTCTAGAGAGAATGTTTTCTATCTGCTTTCTAGTTAATGTACAGGAGGGCGTGTGGGGAGGAGAGGGATGATTAATCTTTTCAGTCTCTTGAATATGCTCTTTGAGATCTAGGGATTCTTACTTCTTTTTCCTGTAAGGGACGTAGAGGAAAGGCAGAAAGAGGTTCTGATAGGTCAACTCCTGACCATCAAGGGAGAGGGGAAGGAAGAAAGAGTTTCTCCCATTGTAATGGTATCACATTTTACTTTTTCTCAGTAGGAGAAAATTAAAAAAAAAGAAAAAATTGCTTGACCAGAATGTTCCTTAAGAGTTGCATTCTCAAAAGACTTTCTGCTGTATGTAGAACAAAATATCAGGATTCGAATAAAGCTGTGGAGTAGAAATTTTACTGCTTGTAAGACAGCAGATATGGAGATGACACTGCAGTGCTAAATGAGCCAGATTCTGCAGTGATGAATAGCTCTTAGAGCAGGAGTTGGCTACACTTGAATTTGGATAGTTCTGTCTTCTTCTGTATGAACGTGCATTTATCTCAGACTTCCAAATTCTGCCACCTGACACTGTGGCACCTAATATCATCATATCAACTTCCAAGTGTTCCACATATACTGTCATATGATTGTCCCTATACACGTAATCTGACAAGAGGTATTTGTGAGAATCTGAACAGACTCCTGCGTCAGCGTGTATACCAGACCATGGCAGGTCTGAAAAATCCTCAGAGCTTACATGATCTTAGTGCTTAGGTAACTGCCCAATTTATTAACAATCAAATCTATAAGGATGATCTTCCCTGTCATGGAGGGAGGGAGTTCATCTTTCTCCTACTCTTGGTTTAGACATACACAGAGGCTCTAACTTTATCAGCACTCGTCTGTGCTGCTTCATCTGGGCTTTGCTATAAAGTGCTTCTGAGCCTTAAGGTTTACTAGAGTCTACCTAGAGACACTTAAATATGCAACTTCCTGTGTAGCTGAAAGTTGGCTTGTACTACTAAACCTCTGACTTTTTAAAATAAAGCTTGTGGGAATAGGATGAAATATATTAACCAATCTGCTACACTTCTCATTATCTAAGAGAGAAATTCATGTATCCTATTATTCCAGGAGAGCTACTTGTGATTTTTCTTTTTGTTAATCTTTTCCTCCTTAAAAATAATTTCTGTTTACATGCTTAAGTCATGAGGCTTGGGGCACTAAAATGAGTGTGCTAACTTGAACTTCAGGACATATATTTTAGCAAAGATACACTTACTATATTTGAAGGGCCCAGGTATAAGGCTACTCTATGCTAGCGAGCACACAGAATTCAAACTTTTATACAAAAGTAGGCCTTGTCTTGACCGAAGCTTTCTAGTTAATCAGCAGTATCTCCTTTACTTTTAGGTGACAATGAAGTCCTCTGTTTTCTCGTTACAACTATTCTACTACATAAAGGCGTTATTTGGAGATGGCTCTTATTACCTCGATGACTGAAATAAGAAGCCAGAGAAACATAAAAAAAGAGAAAAAGAAAAGAACAAGAACAAAGTTATTTTATATAAGCTGCAATGGAGTTATCTGTGTTTACTCCACCATTCCTACCATGGCTCCATCTACATTTAAGCTCTCAGACCTCAAGTCTGTTGAGTCTCCGAAATGTTTTATTTCCACTTCTAATTTCTTTTTCTTCTTGAAGAAAAATCAAAGGGAAATAATTTTTCTATTATTCAGAGTTTTCACCCTATACTTAAGTTTCTGTACTAGAATTTGCTTTTGTCATAACTATGCATATCTGATCTCGTCACTGATTTCAGTGCTATCCTCAAATTTTCATGCTCCTTAATCATCTTTTCTCTCTGAGCACAGAATATCCTAATTGTGTTATACACATTTAAGTTGTACAGATATTAAATGCCAGTTATAACATTATTTACATACTTTCAATAATTATTTCTTTTGCTAAGTATCTTATAAAGCAGAACTTTTCACATTTGTTTTGGGTGTTTGCTTCTTGCACTGACTATAAAAACACTACTAGCACTTTTCCAATTAGTTGTCTTGACAGAGGATAAAGCACTTTTGAGTTCCACTGACATCTATTAACTGGGCCCTACAGAGTCACTAGGACACTTATCATTACTAGATTGTCCTCATGCTGAATTGTTTAAGAAATGCCAACTAATATGTCCATGGTAGACTAAAGTTCCTCCTCCATCTCCATTTGCAGTGTCATCATCAGAGAAAGCAAATCAACACTTGCAGGCCTTTTTCATTTATTCATCGAACTGGTACTGGGTGACAGGCACTATGCCCTGACACATGGGAAGACTGACCTTTCTTTAAGACATGATTCTTCTAGCTGCTATAGTCATTTAAAAATGTTAAGCAGGGATATCACCAACAGACCAAATAATAGCAGAGCAGAAGAGTGGAACAAACATTATGAAGCTACTAAATCAACCATGGGACTGCCTAACTCCAGAGTTCTTGTTGAGAGAGACAATAAATTACTATATTGAAAATTACTTTTAGCTGGGCATTGTGTTACATAAGCTAACAAATCTTAAAAAATACATATTACAACCATGTTCCCCAAATAATCCTAAATCATTGCTTCATTTCTGAAGTTTATCTCAGCTTTAGCTGCATAACGTTGTCATAAAAAAAAGACCTGTATCTTTCAATAATCATTGTAATCATCAGTAGGACCAATTTTTATACTAGTGGAGAGCTGGGGTAATTTTTGGCTGGTTCCGTCGAGTCTTTGTGTTTTTTTTTTGTATATATTGGTGTCTTATAGAAAGAACATCACACCATAGGGAACTTAACCCAATTTACATTCCTTTGCAACCCACAGTCCTAGATTTTAATTTACTCTGTATTCCATCAATGAGGAAAAATGACTGTTAATGAAAACATATCTGAAAGATGGTTAATTTTTAATTTTTAAATGTCCCGATAATATAATTTATTGTGTGCATCAACAAACGTATTATTACTCTCATTTTTGTTAGTATTATCTTTTATTCTTCCACATACCTTTGAGGGAAATAATTCATATAATGAAAACAAACTTCACTTAGAGGAAACAGAGAAATCTTGTGAAATTATGTTTATGTTCCTTACTTGGAAAAAGAAAATCAAGGGAAGGTTACTATTGCACTGATGAAACAGATTACTTCATGTCATGTTAATTTATGTTCTAGAAGAGTTAGAGATTATACTGTGACAATGAGACAATAAACTACAATTCGAGCTAATTTATATTCCCTGCATCATGTAGGATTTTATCATTTGCTTTTAAACCGTATCTTTTCTATTGTATTATTATCTACTTAAAGTTTAACTATGTCTTTTTGGGATTTTCATGAAGTTATCTCTAAATTAGTATTAGCTGCTTAGTTAGCCTAATTATCTATTATGAGACAAACATATGTGCATTCAGCAAGGGATATTTCCCTGTATGGTACTAAAGGTAATCCTCAATCTCTAATATAAACGAGCATTCTCATAATCTACCTGTTTCTTTCTTAGCAATACTCCTGACAAATGTGTTTCTTGGTATTTGGCAATGAAAATGTGTATAGTTATGACCGAAGAATAGAAATTATGAAGCTCCAAATTCCTTTATGTATATATGATAGTTTGATAAAATTGAGTAGAAAGAAATTTAATAACTTTCTACTAAAGTCAAAATGCTTATTCCTTCATTTATAGAGGTGTTATAGAAATTATTTATTTGTTACTGATGCACTACACATATTTCTAACAGAAATGTAAATGGATGTCAGCGCAAGTGAAGAATTGTGGGTAGACAGTGAATGTGTTTAGTTAGAGTATGATCATCCTGCTTCCTCTCCTTACCTTCCCCATTCCTCTATTAAAACCTTCTTCACAAATGATAACAGAATATGGAAGCATTACAGTTAGAAGGAATTTTATGACCCACGTATGCCACCTTTATACCCCTTATACCTCCATCCAGAAAAGAAGAAGCTGAGACTCAGAAATCCAGGCTCCTCAATTATTTAATAGCAGCAGAGGTCCTGAAACTCCTAATTTCAGTCCATTTTACTCTGAAATGAAGAGTCCTGGACAGTCTCAACTTTTTAGGGGCCATTCATCCCATTCAAATTCAAATGCCACTTTGACATACGTCTCCTCTGGAAAATTGCTAATTTATATAGCTTAAGATGCATTACACACAAATAGGTTGTTCAAAATATGAGGTTAATCTCAGTCCTTGAATGTGAACTATGAGATTTCACCTTAAGGCACTAACCAGAATGGCATCACTGATAGTCCAACAGCTACAGTGACAGGTAATACCATGTCAGACAGGGGCCTCAAGACTGCAGGGAATCTGCCCCTACGATCTAATGTTTCAGTGTTTAGTAAGTAATTGGATGACTTGAATTCATTTTATCTCAAATTAAACTCATTACTGTTCTTTACGCCCTTATTTCATTTCTTTAACAAATATTTATTGAGTACTTCTTTGTGTCAGGTAGTGCTCTAAAATGAAGAGATTTTCACAGCAGTGGATAAAACAGACAAATTCTCTCCTTCCAAAGAGCTTACATAGTATTGGATTAAAAATAAGTTAATATTTAATATAATATTATTATATTAAATAAGTTAATATTTAATATAATGTTATTATATTAAATAAGTTAATATTTAATATAATAAAAGGCAGCAATAAACCTTGCTGTATAGAGAGATGGTGGGCTAGAAAGCAATATGGACTGGTTGGCCAGGGAAGCCCTCTCTAGTATGACATTTGATCAAAGGTCCCATGAATGTGGCACTAGGAGTTATTTGCTGTGTAATTTGTTTTATTCACTCATTAAATACTTATTATGTGCCCTCTGCTGTAAGGTGTGCTGCCTGGTATATATCTGGGTGAGACAGTCGCAAGCTGTCACCCTCATGGGGCACACAGTCTAGTATCAGAGATATAACGTGGGTGTGTAGTCATAACTAAAACAAGTCTGGTGGTAGTGCATGTAGAAGAGAAATATTGGTAAAGTGCAAGGGAATTCAGAAGATAGAAGGAAAATGAGAGAACACTTGTTTATATTAGCCTTGTCTTCCTGGCCACATATTAAGGAGGCAGCGATGATATATTTTTCTTCTTTGTATCTTGACTTCTTAGCACAGTGCTTTCCATGTTTGCTCCTTGTTTGGGCTATGGAAGTTTGTTGTAGGTGACTACTTGTTCTCTGAATATTATTTCTTCTATCAATTAGTGACTGCTTTCCTTTAAATTGTTCTGTAGGAAATAGGTATTCACATGTAAAAGAATCATGTCTAAAACAAAACTCATCTGTCTCTTTTGATTCCATTATCTATGTCTATCTGAATTTAAACCATCTCAGACTTCTTCCTTGACCTTAATCTATCAGTATCCATATTATGAAGATGTGATTCTGTGTCACCCAATCAATCTATGTAGGTTATTAGAAGCACATGAGCAACCCATGTTGAAGTGAACAAGTCAATAAATGATAGGACCTTTTTCTGGGTATTGAATTTAACATTATTTAAATCAGTAGTGTGGTATAGACTTTTCATGATTAAAGGGAGCAGAGAAATTGAGAAAATTTTAAGTTTAAAAAGAAACTTTAAAAAAAGAATGTACAGCTTTATGGTTATTCTTACTGGAGCAATAGAACTTCTACTTCTAGTGCTTGCTTAAGTAGCCATTTTTTTTTTAAGAAGGTAAAAAAATAATTAAAATAAAATAATTATGTGCACATAATATGCTGTCTTAGATTTTAAATACATGCAGGATTGTCTTCTTTTGAGATTCCTTTTAAACCCAAGTGTCTCATTTTAAAAAGGACTCATTTCAGTTCCTCTTTCTGTCAAAAGATTAAACCATTTTAATTTTCTGAGGGAAGAAGCCCCCAAAGCCACATAGAAGTTTTTAATCCTGCCCAAATATAAGCTGAATTCTCCAAAACGCTTTCCCCTAAGGTAAACAGAATCCATTAAAAAGTAGTTATTAAGCCCTGTGAACAGAAAACAATATTAGGAGCTTAAAAATGATAGCTTTGGGGCAATGAAACTCATTGGAAGTCGAGTACAGAAGCAGGAACAAAAAAGGGAGAGGAATCCTTTAGTATATAAAAAAAAGATTATGATGAAAAATATAACTAATTAGCATTTTCATTGTTTCTTTCAATAAAAATCTCAAGACACTTTATGGGACAAGAAGGGTGATAAAGTGAAGCCTCAGGGGAGGCTACCAGATGGAATAATATATACAGGATGGAGATATATACAAATATGGAAACTTCACTGTTTATGTAAGCTGTGTAACTGCCTAATCATGCTGTCTATATATATATTCTCCACCACATTTAGTCCTTTTAAAAAGCTTAAAGTTTAACAGCAATATACAAGTTTTAGAAAGTATTGTTACCTTAAAAGTATAACTCTAAAGTCAAGTACAACTGGGTCAAGTTTCTGAAGTTTTTGTTATGAATTACAATATGTGTGTGTGTGTACACATATACACACACATTCACCCACTCACCCAAAACTGGACTTTTGTATTCGTAATATGCCCGTGCTGAGAGAGAGATCATAGTTATATTATGAACTAAAATATACACATACACATGTGTATGTTTTAGTACATATAATACACATATATGTTATATACATGGTCTAAGAGTTTCAGAGAATACAAGCATACCCATATTTGTGTAGTGCCAAGTCCTATGCAACCAAATGCAACAGGAGTCTGTGAATGCACAATGCTTACTTAGTTGATGGTATAAATGCAAGTGATGTTCTTGCTAAGGTCATATTCTCCCAATCATCTTAAGAGTTAATATCGAGAATCATAATGAAGTTTAAATATAACTCATGCTAACGCAGTGCATGTGTTCTGTTCAGATAAGGTGCACTTTCAATAAATGGAGTGAAGTATCAGTCTCAGTCTCAATTCATTAAAGCCATCTATTGCACTGACAATTCAAAAAAAGTAGTTCACAAATTAATGATTCTATTTCCAAGAAAATCTATAAATGGAACACTGATTAAATTATATGGACTACTGATTAATTTCATAAACTCTAAAATAACACACTATACATATTTGTACCTAGAAGCTGAATCCCCTTTAAAACAGAAGCCTACATTAGTCAGCTTAGGAATTAAAGAATCCATTCATATCGTAATATTTTCTACAGAAGCTTGTCTTTGCTGTTATCTTAGCATTTTGAAAGCAAAAATGAAAATACTAAAACCATATATAATCACTGGAGATAATGTCCACAAGGCAGACAGACCTCATTTAATTTAAGCTTTTGGTGTCTGGAAGTCAGAGTTCTTATGTTCTATCTTCTGGCAATTCAAATTGCTGTTATTTAATGCAACATTTAGATCAGCATTGGATATTGTATATATACAAGTTCTCACCGCCAATTCTAGATGGTCATAAAAACTCAACTCAACAGCATACCAACCTTGGTTCTTAATTATTTCACAAAGACTAGCTGGATAGGGAGTGTTCAGGATTCAAAAGTGAAAAAAAATCTAATCACTAGATTGTATACCTGAAACTAATACAACTAATATAATATTGTATACCAACTAGACTTAAAATTTTTTTTAAGTGGTTTTTCTAACTTATTTTCATCATTCTTTCCTGGATCGTGTCAGTTTCTTGTCTCACTCTTCCCTGGAACTGATTCATTCCAAGGTGACTGGCTACTCACAGACCCTCCAATGTCAGTCATGTAAATGTTTCAGATTTCCATTTATTCACAGATGTCCTATTTGTAACACTGTCTCTATTGCCACTAAATATTGATTCTTTAAAAAAAAAATTCTACCAGGCTCTATATCTGTGATTTCTGCCTTAATTCATTTCCAAAGATTTTGCCATACTCATCGTCTGCTTTTAAATCCTGGCAGCCCAATTACTGCCAGGGTGCCTGAGATAAGAAAAGAATAGTTTTCAACTTACTGTGATCACGTACTTACTTGATTTTTCCATACCGATTGCCCATTGGATTAACATAATGTTTATTTAATTGCAACCCAACTTCACTACTTTATAATTTTACGATCTCAGTTTTCTGTCCTTTTGCAACACAGCAAATCTGATTACTTCAAATAGGCCCTTTAAAAGAAGGTACCATTCTTTGCTCCTATGAAGATTGCGGTCATCCAGACTCCTTGTTTCTTCTTTCTATCCTGCATCATCAAATGATGGGATTTGAAAACATTTTAGTCATCTATTTTGAAACAGCTAGAGACGCAAGGGAAGGAAATGTTGTAAGAAAACTAGAAATTAAGCTCAGTTACCATAGCAAATATATGCACATTATTTCCTGAGTGACATGTAAATCATCAATCAGGATTTTTGCTCACTTCTTAACTCATTTTTGATCTCTTGAATTACATCTACCTTCCAATGAATCAGATTATAATATCATTAAAGAAATATGAATTTATGGTCAATGTAGAGTTCCTACATGCTAAAATGAATGAATGTAGTGGTAAACCAAAGACAGAAAATACTATAGGTAACACTACAACGAAGGACTAACAATCCATACAATTTAAAGACATCTAGAAACTAAAGTCTGTGCAGTTAAATTCAATGACGCAGTGCTGAGCACAGTGGGATGAAGTGATGCCTACACTGCAATTAAACAAAGTGAAATACATCCAAAATTTGTTTTCAGTAATGATAAAATTTCATTTAATTGCAAAAAGAAAGGAAATCATTTAAAAACAAGACTCCACAAGAAAAAAAAATCAAAAAATATTTTTTAACTTTGGCAATAGAAGAGCAATTGGTTAAAACCATTCAATATAGTAACCACTATTGAGCATCTCTAGATGCTAGGTTGTTTTTGGTGCTGAGAATAGAAAAATAAGTAAGTGGATGCTACACGCAGATAATTTACAAACTATTTGAGGAGGCAACAGGTATATAGCTCATTATAATATTATGATCAATGAGATCATTGAGGAATAAGCAAAGTGTTATGAGAGCACAATAACCTTTGAGGTCGTTCTCATTCCTGACATCTGCAGTTCTTGCTGAATGCATATAGGTCTGAGATAGAAATAGGTAAGTGGCAGATGGGAAGTCTCTCTACGATTGATTTTTATACATATTCCAGAGACTCAGGCATATGCTTCACATAAGCATGCATCCACAGTAGAAAAACAGTTAGAACTCAATAATGAATCAACAGTTAAAAACTCAAGGGGTTAGCAACCTTCGGTAATATGAACAGAATTGAACAA
Source organism: Pteropus medius (assembly GCF_902729225.1). NCBI lineage: Eukaryota > Metazoa > Chordata > Mammalia > Chiroptera > Pteropodidae > Pteropus > Pteropus medius. The sequence goes on from NW_024356249.1 coordinate 16,100,490, forward strand.
TTTGTATTGATTCTAAATAACTAGATAGCTAAAAAAGTTGTAGTTTGTAAGACTTGTAAGAAAGGAGATAGAAAAAAAGTCATATTTCCAAAAAAGCTGCAGATAGGGAAAGTTTTTTAAACTTCTAATCAAGGCTGGGGAAAGATGAAATTTTAATAAAGAGTCATAAAAATTCTATAAAAATCAAGGGCTTGCTTTTAAAAGTGATATACATTGATGTACATATGATGAAGGCATATTTATTTGAAATCAGTTTTATCATCAAGGGATATTTTATTTTACTTTTTTTGAGAAAAGAAGAACTCTCCCCCAATACACACACCCTTAGTGGGATATCATCAAAACACAGTAATATTAAATTTGAGGGCCTTGGGCCTTGTGGACACATGGTGGTTGATCATGAAGCTAGAAGTTTATGAAACTGTAGACCTAAGAATATATGCCAATAAATTACCTTTAGGATGTGGTTGTACTTTTTTAATAGAAGTAGGGAAATTTTCACAGCTAAAGAGATCAGATTGTTTATCTGAAAATATTTAACTAGGGAAATTCAGACACAGAATATAGCTGGGTCTATTAATGGCTTTCCTTTAGGAAATTCATAATAAAATTTAACAGGTCTAAACCTGCACTCATATCTTCATTCCTTAATTTATTCTTCTATCAATTTATATTGATTGAACTCATATGAGAGCCTCAGGGTACAAAGATAAAGTTTTTGAAAGATTTAAATCTAGTGTCTTAGAGTCATAGATAGAGTCTATTATGGGACTAATATACATAAAATGCCTTTGGCTTTCATTAGAGGAGCACCTAGATTAGGTTGGCCTGTGGCAGGTCATTTAAGTAAGACTTTTTACCCATGTTATCTGTGTTGACTTTTGAAAAAAAAATTAGAACTAGGCAGGTAAAAAAAGGAATGCTGCACAGAGGTATGAGGGAAAAGAGTAGTATATTCAAAGCTCCATGTGGTTCAAGATGTCTGGAATACAAACTGGGAAAGGTGGATGATGTAAGATGTTGTCACTACGTCACAGAGGCCATTTGATGGCATAATGAGGACTTGGATTTTAGTTTTTAGGCTATGAGGAACCGTTGAAAGATTTACAGCAAGGAAATGACATGATGTAATTTGCATTTTGGTAAGCTCATTCTGGCTGCAGTGCAAAAGATTGATTGGAGCCGGGCAAGACGAGACAGGAGACCAGGAAGGAGGTTAATGAAGCATTTAAGTGAGAAACAATGACATAGAGAAGGAGGATGGGTTTGAGATCTGTAGAATTAACATTATCTCGTAACCAAATAGAAATGGTGACTGAAGAAACCGAATATATCAATGACAATTCCCATGTTTCTGGTTGGGCAACTGGTTAGATGTAGATGCCTAATTATCAGTATGGGAATAAAAGAAGAAAAACAGATTTCGAGAGAAATAAAGTTATTTAATTTTGAAGATGTTAGGTTTGGGGAAATTTGAGATAACTAGATAACTAGTTTGAGATAACTAGAATGCTATTATATTTATAAATCTGGAGCTGAAGAGAAAGATCTTGTAGTACTTTGCCCTTACAAAGCAACACAGACCGAATTACTTCAACACAAATTTGTTTCTCATAGTTTTAGAGGCTAGGAGTCCAAGATCAAGGTGTTGGTAGGTTTGGTTTCTTCTGGGGTCTTTTTCCTTAGCTTGCAGATGGTCAACTTCTTCCTGTATCTCCTGTATCTTCTGTGCATGTGTGCCCCTAGCATCTCTGCGTCCATATTTCTTCTTATAAGGGCACCAGACAAACTGGTTTAAGTTTGCACAAGTAATTTAACTTAATTACACTTCTTTAAAGGTGACATATATCTCTAAATATAGTTGCATTCTGAAGTAATGGGGTTTAGGACTTTGGCATATGAATTTTGGAGGGATACAAAACTGCTCATAACAGAACTGATCTGCAGATAGATTTTGGACTCTTTGACTATAAGTGATCATTTAGCATAACAATAGATGAGAACACCCAGGAACAATGTAAAGATTATATTTAGTTCTCAGAATTGACCTGGAAAATGTTTCTAAGCAAGAAAATGATACACTAGTCTGGATGACACAGCAAATTGGAAAATTTCTAAGTCAAAATGCAATATTACTAGTAATCTAAGCTTGAGAGGACAACAGCCCCACAGAAATCCTTAAAGATTTTTAACATATCTCTATTTTTATAGACATTAGACTCATCTTTTGAATCAGATTCCCTTAGGAGTGAAATTTTACCTTCACCTTTTATTACTGTTGCTGTTACTACATATGTTCATGTATACTAGACTGGTTACTATGGAAAAAGGGTGATTCTCGGTAGCTTTAGTGCCAGGTGAGATCTAAAAGTTTTCTGCTAGCTACTTGTCAGTGCAGCAGACTTCACAATTCATGGAAGCCACCAGTGAAAAGACAGCCTCTGGCAGTCATTGTTTCTATATTCTACAACCAGAGAATCTGAGAGTTTGGGAAATCGTTAAAGTTTTTCTTGTTCTTTTTCAAGGTGGAGATGACAGTCCTAGACAGCCTCTTTGCATCTCCTTACTTACAGAGAAGCCTAGTAAATGAAATATGGAGTCAAATAGCTTCTGTTTTTCTACAGCCAGAGCTGTAGATATGGTGGAAAAAATATTTCACCATATTCATGATTTTCTCTTCTAGTTTTATGAATTTATCTAAATCCTCTGGTAATAACATGCCAGCATATTAGAAAAAAATTCAGTGCTACTTTAAATGTCAAATAATTGTAAGCTCTATGTTTCTGTTTCTACGATAATTTGAGTGACCTTGGAAAAAGATATAGATGAAAATCAAGAGATTTATTTATCCTTTATACAGAATTCTATTCTTGGATAATTCGTATTGTTTAGACCTCAGTTTTATACATGTGAGACAAGGAGGCTAGACCATTATTATTATTTTCTTCTAGGAAATAAAGATGAGTAATTTTGTTTATTAAATCCTATTTACATGGTTCTGCTAAGATCTATTTTGAATGTCTTAATATTTTACACTTATTAGGGCTTCCCTAAAAGGAAAGGGCTTTACCAATCCATTTATCTACTGAACTAGAAAGAATGGACTGTTAAAGTTCTTCCCTGAAAAGAACAGTTTAGAAACAAAATAATCTGAAAAACACTTCTAAAAAGAGCTGATGCAGTTTTGCAACTGGTCCTAGATAATAAAAAAAATGCCAATGTAGTGAAAGATAAAAATGAAATGATTCGATAGCCCTATCATCATAAATATCAAGGAGCACCGTGATTTTAATGTTGCTGAAATTGGCACTAGGACATTATTGATTTTCTGTATCATCTAATGGTTTCCTACAAATATCTTTTATAAGAGTGCATTATATGTCTTCTTAATAATCTTTTCTCGAGTCATATACTATCAAAAGCTGGAGAGTACTACTCATTCAGCAGTAAGTTAAGCTCATCAAGCATATTTCTATTAAAATTTTATTATACTTGAACTAATATAGAAAAGCGATACAATGTAACTTTACTATTCAATTGGCCACCTTGATTGTCTTATGTTGAACATTTTAAAAATCAAAACGCTTTATAAAAGAATTATTAGAATTTATTAGAATTTTATTTTATTTTTTTGGCATTTTTAATGTGAGGATAATTATTTTAAAAGCCTATTGTTACAAAGACTTTCTGTTCCCAGGCACACCCGTCTTTCTTTTTCCCCAGTGCTTTTCACTTGGGCAAAAAAGATATTTTCAGAGCATGACCTGTGTGAAATGTGTGTTAATTTTGTTCAATTCCCAGCTACTTTACATCTTGACATAGAAGAATTACTGCATCACACAGTGTTAGATAGAAGATAGAAGATAATTACTGAACTTTATGTTACCACTGATGTGTGAAATTTTTCAAGGAAGAAAATCCATTCATTTTGATAACATAAGCACACTGGTTAAATGCACAACTTTGTCCCATGAAAAATTTATTCTTAACACATTTTTTTTTCTCTAGTAAGCCATTATTTGAGAGTGCTTCAGTGAATTTTGATTTTAATTTTGGGATATGAGACACTCATATTTTGATGTCTATATTCTTCCTCTGGTCGCTCAGGCATAGTAATAGACTTTTTAGTTACTGAGATATTTAAAGTCACATTCTTCCTGCTTCTATTTGGGGCTGTCAGTACACAATGAGTTCACTTTGCTGTTACACGTAATCTTTACCTTCTAACACCTGAGAAAAGGATTTCTGTTGCTGTGAGGGACAGACGCTGAGGTCAAAGTGGAGTGACGTGTCTGGCCCAGCTGTCTCTTCATCCCCTTTTTACTTTTTCCTCCTTTTCCCAAAGTTGAATAAAAAGATGAGTTTGGGCATATTCATATCTGCTGAATAGATGCATAAATTGGATTACTAAGAGATGGTTAGATATATTGATTCGAAGAACTCTAATATTTTTAGATAAAATAAGAATCAAGAGGTATTTCTTATGCCCTCCAGGTTTTCATAAGACCACTCTTAGAAACTGAATATGGGGCTGGAGGAACATTAGCCTCACCCAGTTTGGTATTTTTTAGATTCTTATTACTTACATGCATTAATCTGACCCAGTACGCTGCTTCCCAGATTTTTATATACACAGATTAGAGTTTACATTTTTCTTCTTTCTCATATTGCTTTAACTAGTAGCCACACTAGGTTTTCCTTTCTTAATTTAAATTGAGAAATCAAAGCCTATACTCCCTGCTATAGTAAGAGTCTTGTTTTACTACAGGGAAAAAGAGACTAAGCTTATAATTAGTGTGCACTCTACGTCCAAGTAGTAGATTGTTGATTAAAGTCAGCTTGTGACATATTTTCTCCTTGTGAAGTGTTCTGCAGGACTTATATAGTCTTCTTTCTCTATTTCTTTGTCTCTTCCTCCCTCTCTTCCCACTCGTTCGTCAGTAGTTGTCTCTCCCTCTGTGTAGCTAAAAAGAATAAGTTAAAAAATTGAAATCTATTGAATAAATTTGGCTCAAAAATTTCTTTATTATAAATATCCTAAGTATTGATTTCTGTCCCCTTGAATTACCTAGAGAACTACAAATATAAATACATGACAAGTAAAAAGAGAGAGATTGAAATACTACAAATATCTTTTATAAGAGTGCAGTTTTGATGGAGTTTGTTTTTGAATGGAGTGAAGGGACCCAGTAGTTAAGGATTAGGCTAACTGTGCTAACTTAACAGCATACTTTGGCTTGGGTCCAGATGGTAGGCATTTGGGATGTTTCTGCAAGAGCTTGCACATATCTCACAATGGGAAATGGGGACATTCTTTCTTGCTCATATGCTAATTTGTCCTTGAGTAAAACTCCAATCTCAAGTTCCTAAAGGTGACCTAAGGTATTATTTACATTTTGTGGCCCTGTTTTATCAGAATTGCACCATTTTATTATGCACTAGACTGTACATTCTTAAAGTAAAATAAATGCATCTGTTAGTAGGAATTAAAAACTAACCAATTACATTTCTCAATCTTATGTGGTAAGAATTCACCTTTTCTTCTTGCTAATTGTGGTCTTTCTTCTGTTCATTCCTGATTTTCAATGCCATGGATCACAATGTTCTTTACACCTTAAATGTTACTGCCACTCCACTCTCCCCCCAAAACTGACATATTTAGAATTATGTTTAACGATTCAATATTAAAAATATTTGATGATATATTACTAGACTGGCATTATGCACTCACATGTGAATACTTGAAAAACCTGCTCGACCTTCGAAAATAAAATCCTTTCAAGTTTCTGAGAGACTTGTACCCAATAATAATTTTCTTAATAATTCTGTCTTCCCCTCCAGTATTATTCTCTGGTTAATACAAAATTTTATTTGCATAATCAAACACTTAATATTTAGTCTATTCAGTTATTTGCAAAAATATGGACCATCTGTGAAATATGTTTAACTATTAATGGAGCAATTGTAGATTTAGTTTGAGAGTGCATGATTATGGATGATTTTCTCATTTGTTATTTGAATAATTGTGCTTGTAAAATAAAAGACACAACAACAAAGAGATCCAATCTAGTTTGATCACTGCAGAACTATTTGAAGAACAAGAGTTGGGTTGTGTGAGTCAATTATCATAAAGAGAATGGAAAGTAAATGACTCCAGTGATTTCTTTTAGATTAGTAAAAACAGCACAAAAAAAATCTCCCAATTCCTCTTCTTTCCTCCTTAACTAATTTTATGTTGGTTTTATTGCTAGAAAATCCACAGGCATACACAATACCTTTTCTCCACATCCTGAAGGAATAAAAGCTGTTGATGATGATTTGGAAGAAAATAAAAGACTTGAATCTATTTTTGTGTTATATAGGCCTGCAACTCAGTAAAATAAAACTAGTTAATAAAGAATTAACTCAATTTTAAGGTAATAAAAAGAACATTGATATATTAAGCAAAGTTGTATGGGTAAAAGAAATTGCACTTGGATCTTGCCTAGGAAGAAGGTGGATCTGTCACATTCAGCTTAAATTTCTGGTATGTTTTTAAAATTTAGAACCACAGAAAGACATAAATAATTATCAACTCGTCAACCAACCAACTTATAAAATCAGATTACTTTAGCAACTACTCAATAGTTTGTTTCATTATGATGACACACAGAAGCTGTTTCATTTAATTCCATCATCTCCTTAAATATCCACTTGTTTACACTATAACCTCAGTGGAGAAAAGTAATTAGGTTTATGAGCTGGAGTGCCACTCCTATTTTCACAAAACTCAACATTTCTGTAAAGAAAAAGCATTTTGGATCCCTAGGTTTTAAAATCTGGCTAATTGAGACATGGCTTCATGGATCTTGGAAATAAAAAGTAATAATCTAGAACACACTTTAATTAAATATGATATTCAATATCTCTAAAGATAGATATCCTTGTATGTTTTCATGGGAGGAGATCTGGGATTCTAAGATGCTGAATTGGTAAATATTCTGCTACTATTTGATTTGAAAGTTATATCGAGTTTACCTACTCCAAAATATCTCTCCCACAGTTCTCTGGCTTAAAATAATCACTAGATTACTAATGTGATAGCTAAGGCATCTAGAAAGTCATAGATGAAACTTAGAATCAAAGCTTTTGGGCTAGAAGAAAACAAGGGATTTGTGAATTCTATTTTCTCACCAACATAATTGTCTTTGGCACAAGATAATTGCATTTTTACTTGAAAACCTACAATAACAAGAAACTTGCTATCTCAAAATATGGGTAGCTCTATTCTTGGTCAGTGTTAATTAGATAATTATTATCTGTTAAACATTGAAGCTAAACATGCATTTCTTGCAGCTTATATCTTTCTTTTTCTCATTTTCCTTCTTTTCTTCTTCCCCTCTTTCTTCCTTCTCTCCCCTTTTAATTAAATTTATTGGGATGATATTGCTTAATAAAATTATATAGGTTTCAAGTGAACAATTCAATAATACATTACATATATATTGCATTGTGTTCACCACCAAAGCCAAATCTCCATCCTTCACCATTTTTTGAACTTCTTTACCCTTATCTACCTCCTCATCTCCCTTCGTTTCCTCTGATAACCATTTAACTGTTGTCTCTAGCTATGAGTTTTGTTTGTCTATCTTGCTTGTTTGTTGCTTTCAGTTTTATATCCCGCATAAGAGTGAAATCATATGGTTCTCAACTTTCTGTTTGACTTATTTCACTTAGCATGGTTATCTCAAGATCCATCCACGTTGTCTCAAATGGCAGTAATGGCAGTATTTCATTTTTTCTTAAGGCTGAGTAATATTCCATTGTATATATGTATCGCATCTTTATCCAATCATCTATCGAAGAGTACTTCAGTTATTTCCAAGCCATGGCCACTGTGAATAATGCTGCAATAAACAACAGGGTTCATATATCTTTATGGATAAATGTTTTCAATTTGTGGGGTAGATACCCAGAATAGGGATTGCTAAGTCATATAGTAATTCTATTCTTAATGTTTTGAGGACTCTCCATACTTTTTTTCATAGTGGCTGTACCAATTTACATTTCCACCAGCAGTATATGAGGGTTTCTTTATCCCACAAACTCTTTAACACTTGTTATTACTTGTCTTCTTGATAATAGCCATTCATTCTTACAGGTGTGAAGTGCTATCTCATTGTGACTTTGATTTACACTTTCCTAATAGCTAGTGAAGTTGAGTATCTTTTCATAAGTCTGTTCACCGTTTGTATGTCTTCTCGGAAGAAGTGTCTGTTCAGATCCTCTGATCATTTTTTAGTTGGATTGTTTGGTTTTTTTGTTGATGAGTTGTATGAGTTCTTTATTTATTTTGAATATTAGAATGCTAAGCAGAGTCAGGCCTAGTTAATTTTTTCCTTTCTTTCTTTCTATACAATAAGTTATTATAGACAGTCTACCATGAATATAGAAGTATATTAAATTCAAAATACAAAGATACAAATTTATATCAGTCTGGTGAAGATTTAAAGTACATGTATAATAACTATATCAAAGGTGTTGATGGCTGGTGTATACAGTATTTTGATTAAGGTAGGAGAATAAATAGGTCAATATGCTAGATAAGCAAAAGTAGTTATTTTTAAAGATAAGCAAAAATAGTTATTTTTACAAAGCCATTTATTAGGGTAAGAAGGTTGAAGAATCAACGAATAAACCAACAAAAAACTAAAACACTAATGCAACAATACAAATCGCCTAAAATTATATACCTAGGATCCCAAGTGTGTGTGTGTGTGTGTACACATGTACACAAGTTTGCATGTGTATGCTGGCACACAGGTGACTATATTGGAAAGAGGTTTAGTATTGAAACTATATTAGGTCTTTAAAGTTCATGGAGACATTAACTTACATGCCTAGACTTCTGTTCTTTTATGCAAACACTCTAGAAGTATAACTGGATCACTGAGTACAAATGCTGTAAAGTGCTTTGGAAGTTTTAATTGTAGTAGATAATGACAAGGAAACTAATTGCTGACTTTTGAAAGATGGAGAAGAAGCTGTATCTGAAGGTTAAATGGTGTTGCAAAGTCTGTATTTTCACCACAACCTCATTCATAGTCACATTAGTTTGAAAGTTTTTCTACAATATAGTATTGAGAAACACATGCAATGTACAGAGAAATAAACATGTACTTATTATCATATATAAGTATGAAAACATTTTTATGAGTGTAGAGAAAAGTGAGAAAATATATAGATAGGTTAGTATTGGTTAACTCAGGGAGATGAACTGGAGAATGGTGGGGATAAATAATTAACGGTTTCTTTATGTATTATATTTTTATTATTATATTTATCTGTTTTGTTTTTATAACTTAAAAATTTGGTAAATTTAAAAAGTAAAAGTTTTAAAAAAATTTTGCAGTTCTTAAAGTTTTATTTATCATAGATTTACAAGATCATAAAATTGGAGGACTGTTATGGAATTGTCATCTTTTTAATTGTCCTCTTGTTTCATAAAATTAAAAAAAACATTTAAAGATCATGAAGTAAGGATGGCATAAAATCACTTTATGAAAAATCACATTGTCATTTTGCTCTGTTTTTGACTGGTGAAATTTGATCATAAACTAATCTTATTTGTAACCTCACCTTTTTTTTAATATACGTGGATTGGCAGTGGGTTACAGTAGTAAGTAGTAGAAAGTTCTCCCAGAAATTAGAAGCAGAAAAAATTAAATTACTTACAACATATCATGTACCATCACGTTACAAATTTATCTTTCTAAGTCATATTATACATCAGATATCAATCATTCTAGAGGAATCTGATTTTTGACAGGGCGAGGTCAGACTCAGGTGGTTTGGAGAGCTTCATAGGATTCCTGATTATCAGTAAACTAGTTCTAGTTATAAACTCAGTTAGTCGCCATTATAAACAAATAAAGTTGGGCCATCTGCTAAAACTTGTTTTTAGCCTAAAAGCATTCAGATGAATCAATGTAAAAGTCTTTGGTCATGAAATATTTGACAAGTGTCTCACTTTGGATGGTAAACACACGATGTGATATGTATACGACAAACTGTTGTACACTGGAAACTTATTTGATTTTGTTAACCAATGCCACCCCAATAATTTCAAATAAAAAATTACATTATCAAAAAAAAGTCTTTGGAATCTATGGAAGAATATAAACAGGTGTCAAAAAGCAGGATTGGGCTTAGGTCTTTATTGTATCCTTACCTTTTGGTTTTTTTTTGTTTTAGTGGACGATTTGGTGCATAAGTGCATTTTATTTAGATAACTGAGTTATTTGGAGTAAGAAAAGTTAAGAGAATTTGAAGGATAATTTCATCTTCATTTAGGAACAAAATAAATGAAGAATAAATATTTCCATTTGATATGCAAGCTTAGTTTGCCTCTCTTTACACATTATAAATAACAAAAGAAATTTTATTTATTTATTTTTGCAAAGTATGGCTATTATAGGGCGAGCAATAGAAAAAGCCACTGTGTAGAACTGTGTAATGAAGAAAGAAATATAATCTTACCCTTGAAGCATTGTGTTATTTGGGAGATATGCTAGGATGGAGATATGGCTTAGTTACACAGAACTTTCTCATATCGAAATGAATCGTCATAATTAGAAATTACTGACTAAAAGTGACACTATCCTAAATTCTTGGAGGTATTTAGTAGAAGACTATAACGCTTATCTAATTAACTTTTACAAAAAAATATATGGAGTTTCTATTAATTCTCTCTATGGAAAACAAAGTACTGTCAGAACATTGGGCTAAGCATAAAGTCCAGTCATAAAATAGGTTGTCTTTAAGAGATTCTTCATCATATAATTTCATTTTCTCAGGTATCGTCCAATGTAGTGATTTGAAGTACTATTAAACAAAAGCTTGCATGGATCTCATAGGCCCGCTGTCTTCTTTTGTTCTTTTATTGCTCTGTGTACCCCACTTTACACCTCAGGAGCCTGTGCACATGAGTACCATTACCACAGCACCTTGGAATATTTTGTGTCTAAAAACACAGAATAGTTCAATTGCTTCTTGACTGCAAACTTTTAGACAAATAAAGGTTTTTGTTTCAGCTTCTAGGAGCAATACACATGACCTATTTTGAGGATTAGGAGAGTTAATTTTCTCTGTTCTGCCACCTTCCCTCAAAAAAACAAACATTATTATTAGGTTCAGATATCTTGAGTCCACTTGCCTTTATAAACTATATCAAAGTTAAAAAGCCTCATCTAAATATCGTTTGAGAAAGTTTCCCATTTAAATAGGCTTTAAAGAAAATTACCCTTAATACTTCTCTTATCCCTCTTAGTTTCTAAGAAAAAGGCTGTATAATAACTCCTTTTTAAATGCTGGGAGGAAAAATGCTATATGATATATATAAATGTATTTTTTATAAATATATTAATAAATCAAATCCAAGAACACTGTATTCTTTAATTGAAACTATGGAGCTCATCACAACACAAAGTATTTTTCCTAAAAATCTTTAATGACTGTACTAATACCATTGATACTTTTGTATGCAAGCAAGCCTCAGTTCACATTATAACGATATGTTTCACATTTGCATATAATGATTTTTCAAGGCCATGCTGGTAGTCCTATCTTAATCAATAATAATGGCACGGTTTATGTTTTTATAGCAGATTAAGTTTAAACAAACAACATAGAAGTTATTTCTATTGAAATCCAAACAATAGAAAGAATAGGTCAAAATATATAGGGGAAGGAAATGATCCATTCTTAATTAAAGATTCCTTTTCACATTTACTTTTGTTTTATTTAAGGAAAAGACATTTTTCTTGATTAGGAAGCTTTCTTCACATGACTAGTCATTGTTTCCCTTTGGAAATTTTAAAAAAGAAAGGAGTTATGCATTTTAGTCAGAAGACTGAATGTACCTTGGTCACTGCTTTTAATTGCAAGGACTTCAGAACTGGTGAGAACTAAAACTTGCTTTTCTCTTGGAAAGCAGTTACCAAGTTTAAAAAAATTAGTAGAATCTAAATAATATAATTAGAGGTACCAGTAGGCCATGCCCATTGGAGGTATATTTCCCCCAATAACAACAAGTTATGTTCCTTGTAACATGTCAACTCTGACCACCCACAATATTTTCACCCATGTGAAACCTATGGAATTTCTGGGGTGGAGCGGTGGGGCTGTGTTGTTGTGATAATGTTTCCCACTGATCTCTGAGCAACTAGAAAATCAAAAGGTAATCTTTCTTGCTATATTTGTTTTGTGAAAATTAGTTTTTTGTTTAAATATAAATGATTCATTGGATTGATGCATAAGGACAGTTGCAAATTTACTTACTATTTTCTCCTTATGGTATGCAATCAACACTACAATATCTTAATCAAAGAAAAATTTCACAATTGCAGTTTAAACATGCAGTAACTGTGCACTGGCTAGTCGTTTTTCACCATTGGATATAAAGAATTTAAATGCCACATAATTCTATATACAATTACTTCTTTGAAGGCAGTGCCTTCGATATTATTGACATGTTTGTTGGATCAAAGTCTCTGGTCATGGAGACCACATAGTTGTGTCATCTATAGTAGTAGTTATGACTCAGAGTCAAGATCAATTATAGTTTTAAAGAAAAGCTGGCCCCTATCAGCATTACTGTAGGGTATGTGGTAGCTCAGATACACTCATCCTAGAGATACCGCCCAGAGACATATCAGCTGTGTACCTCTGCACAGATGAAGGCATGGCAGAGTCAGAGGAAAAAACTCTGAAGTCTCTCAAGTTTGAATGATCTTTCTTTGCCCTCTTCCCTTCATTGCTGGCATATTGACTTATGATTCCTTTCTGCCATCTATCTTTGAATTTTAGGCACTCAAGCCTTTCCCATTTTATAAATCTTAATCCTGGTAAAAATTACCTCTATAGACTGAATGTTTATGTCTCCCCAGAATCCATATGTTGAAAATTAATACCCAATGTGATGGTATTTGAAGTGGGGCCTGAAGAAGGTGATTAGGCCATAAGGGTAGAAACTTTATGATTAATGTCATTATAAAAGAGATTCAAGAGAGTCTATGGCCATGCCACCCTGAACAAGCCTGATCCCATCTGATCTCGGAAGCTAAGCAGAGTCAGGCCTGGTTAGTACTTGGATGGGAGACCACCTAGGAAGACCAGGTGCTGTAGGTGTAAAAAATAAAAAGTAAGGGATTGTAAGCTGACAAGGACCTTGCAATCTGTGAGGTCAACCAAAGGTTGCTTCGCCTAAAAAACAAACATATAAACAAACAAACAAACAAACAAATAAATAAAAGAGACCCAAGAGAGCTCCCTGGCCCCTTCTGCCATGTGAAGACACAGGAAAACAATGGTCATCTATGAACCAGGAAGGAACTCTCACCAGACACTGAATCTGCTGGTGCCTTGATCTTGAACTTCTCAATCTCCGAAACTGTGAGAAATAAATTTCTGTTGTTTATAAGCTGCCTAGTTTATTGTATTTTTATTATAGCAGCCTGAAAAGACTAAGACATTACTCATTCCATCAGTTATACATTGAGGATTATTTTGTACAAAGTCAGAAAGTTTCCAATCCCTGTATATACTTTACCTCTCATTCTAGTGTTTAAGTTTGAAGGAAGGATTCAGCTTTGTTCATCTTTTTATTTTTCCAGTACTCAGCACATTCTTGTGGCTATTGACCAGCCCCACAATGCCTATTATGTACTCCACAACTATGGAATGAATGTGTGTATAAGGAGCACACCTTCAATTAAAGCATTTTTATGACTTGTAACATAGTATTTTAATGTAAAGCGGTAGGACTATAATACTGGAAACAAAGTAAACACCCGTCTGCTGCATTGAGGCTAGAACCCTGGCTGTTTGTAGGTAAAGAATCAGGACCTTTTTCTTTTAAGATTTGAATGTTGAAGTGTACGACGGTGCCACTGATGTACATAATGACTTAATTTTCACATATCCGGAAAAACAGAAAGAGTTGAAAATAAACTCCCTCGAACTGGTTAAATGATGGTAGGATAATATATAAAAAAAAAACAACTGATTTGCTTATTTGAAATAATGCTAATTTCAATCACATATGTGATGAATTATCATTTATGCCTAAACCCCATGTTACCCAGCACATATTATGTGCAGCATAAGTATTTGACAGATTAAATTCGTTTGATTAAAATAATGAAGTCACTCATCTGGTTTCATGTTCTAGAGATCATTCTGCATAACTGTCTTCATTTAAATCATAAAAGGATGCCTATACAGGAAATGTTCTAGATATTGAGGATATAGCAAGAGCAAAGCAGACTCAACTTCTCACTTGTTTGGAGCTAGCAATGATCACTACTGATACCTCTTCTTGAACAAAATTTCTCTCTTGTCTGAAATATCAAGAACCCATGTGTAGTTTTCTTTATGAGAGGTTGATTAGGTGTATTGATCGAATTCTGATGGAAATGTGGATTACGTATTAGGTTAACCAGTGCCCAGGCCAGTTAGCTTCTCTTAGTTCCACAGCAAGCTTAAAGCATAAATACTAGCAAAATCTATCAAAATGTGTTTTATGGGACAAGAGTAAACCCAAGTAATGGAAACCTACATAAATCTAGCCATAACTGAAAATCAGTTGCATGCCTGAAAACACATGCCCAAAGAACATAAATTAAAAGTAAAATCTTCCTACTTACAAGGAGCCAGCTGTAGACTCAAATGAGGGCTAATAATACCAGAGAAAATTTGATATATGTGTTTATCAATGCCTGTTTTCACATCAGTTATGGGCAAAATCATCTGTTTTTAATAACATATGTTCAAATTATTCTTTACTGTTTTTTGACAGTTGACTACCTAGGTTTTTTTTTTTTTTTAATAGCCTTCGTATATTAGAGATAAACAATCTTTCCAGAATTAGCAGTAATAATGCATGGTAGTGAACTCTATTTCTATGCATATCTGGTCCAGTAAAAATATCTCCTCTTGTCACCTGCTATAGCTGTTTATTTATCCTACATGACAAACTCCCAGAAAACAATGTCTACCCCCCTTCTGTGCAAGCTCTGGTAAAGAGCTGTTTCCCGCTGTTTTTTTTGGCAAAAAGTTTTCTTGAGATGTGAGTTTGCTGCATTTGCATGTGTGGCCCAGAGGCCTCGTACAGTCTCAGCTGGATAGGTCCTTTGCAAAGGGAAATAGCTAACATATTACATTTTATGATGAGGCTGCCAGATTGTTGTTCTCCTACATACACCTCCTAGACAGAGACTCCCTAGGGTGAATGGGAGAGATAAATGAGGTGTTAAGGAGAATAATAATTTTGCACAAGGTGAAAGGATAAAGGAAAAGTGAAAAACATTCTTGCTTAGCCACAAGATAAGTCATATTAATTAGTCTGCGAATGACACAGCTCCACAAGTGGAAATCAAATTTATGAAAAGAGAACCATAAAATGGATACACCTCATAGATAAATATCACTTGAATGCTACACTTCACAGCTTTTCTACATTGTATAGAATTACTTCATTATTCATGATCTTATTAAAACACATTGTAGATACACTTGAATATGAATTCTAAATACTTAATCTCAGTATGCTCTGTGTATTTAAAAATACAATGAAAGATTCATTTGTACCATTTCAGATTTAGACATTTGCTTTACAGTGACAAATTATGAAAGAAAATAGTTTTCTACGGTTCATTTGGTTAAATTTCTATGACTCAAGTCTAGTTCACAGTAATGTGAAGAGACAATGATGTGCATAATCTAAAAAGCATGAACATACATTTGTCTCTGGAATGTATCTTTAAGTGTTTTCTGCATGTTCATTTTTTTCTGAATTTGGTTTGGCTTAGACTACTAATAAAATTTGTATGTATATATATACGCCACAACTGACGGCCAGGAAAGCCAGACCAGCCATAAAGAGAGATACATGCTAGTGAGGAACTATGTTTAGTATTGAATACATGATATAGATAATCTGTAAGATTTGACAGAATATTAAAAGTCTTCCCCTTTTGTTAAAATACTTCTGTAAAAGCATGAACTAAATATAATTTTAAACAGATGGGAAACCAGAAAAGTCTGTGGTTCGAGTATGTGCAATCAGGATATAACCTTTCTTCATTAATTTTGTTCTATTTAATTAGATTGATTAGGTATATAGACAAAGATATATAGAGAGATAATCTCAAATATGATCGTAGGTAAATTTTAGGCTTTATGTAATTAGGATGTGGATAAATATTCATATTAAAGAGGTAAATTTTTCCTTCATTTTTTCTTTCATCCAATCTTCCATTAGTTTTTTTTTTAATATTATAGTAAAAAGATAACATAAAATTTACGATTTTAATTGTTTTTAAGTGTACAGTTCAGTAGTGTTCTCTACTTGATTTTTAAAGGTGCTTTAACAAACATCTGTGAGAAAGCTAGGAAGTCATGAATAATCTAGAACCTAGTATTAAATTGATCTTATGTTCATTTTTCTAGAAATACTTGAGCAAAAGAATTAACTTAAAAGCTCAATGCCTTTTAAGAAATGTGTTTTGCTATTAATATATTCCTTTTAAATATTGTATATAAACAATTTTGCAAGAGTCACATTTCTTTAAGACGTGCCTATATCAGCATTGTTTCTCTTGCATGATGAAAGAAGTAATGACTACAGTATTATAATTATCTATTTTTTTCCTAAAGAATAATTAAGAGTGCAACCCTGAATAAGTAATGGTGTGTAAATTACTGCTGGCATCCCAAGGATCCAGTAGCTCATACATTTTTCTTTTCAAAAGTTTTTTTCCTTTGATTATTATGCCTCATTTATGCTATCAAATATAAGATTCATCCCTTTTTTTTTTTTTTTTTTTACAGCTGACGTTGCTTGTTTTAAAGTAATTGAAGTTTGTTGACTTCCTGGGAGAAAAAGCAATTTAAGTAATTAAAAAAAATATTCTGCCTCTAGAAAAAATTCACACGTTCCTCTAGAAAAAATTCACACGTTCCTGTACGTAAGTATAAAAATGAATTAACATGTGTAACTTGTGAACAGAAAAACTTTCCACCAGAACAATTATTATAAATATAATAATTATATTGGGGAGACATTCTCTGTTTTAGATATTTCTTTTGTTAAATCGTTTAATGCATTTTTGAATAAGCAATACGTACACATAATATTATGTTCAAAAAGGACAAAGTATATAATAAGTGAATATTTCTATTTTTTATCTCCTCCTGTAACCATTGTAACTATTTCTTGTGTATCATTTTCAGGATAGTTACTCATATTCAAGACTATATGGATATATGTGTATGTATTTATATTCATATCCAAAGCCATATCCATATTTATATCCATATATCTGTATCTTTCTCACTAATGAGTATGCTACAGGCACAATTGTACACTTTGCTGTTTTACTTGACAATATATCAGTACATATTGTGCTCTCTCCTTTTTAACCACTGCATATTATTCCATTTTATATAACTGAATATACATTAAATTCAGTATCTGAAAGTTATCTAATAATTCAATAACCCAGTCCTCTACTGTGTTGAACATTTATGTGGTTTCTAATCACTACAATAAATATTTTTATACAAATGTTACTTCACAAATGTCTAACAGTCTGCAGGACACATTCTTAAAATTAGTATTGCTGAGTTAAAGATTCTTTCAATTACAAGTTATGATTGATATTTCCAAATCATTCTCCATATAAATTGTACCATTTAACATGTCAACCAAAAATGAACATAAGTGTGTACTACTCCACATATTCATAAATAGAATGTTTTATATTAAAAGTAGTATGCCTCTAGTCAAATACCTGGTTAATTAAATATAAATATATATTTTGCATTCTATACAAATATATATTTTTCTTCATTGAAAATATCAAATATCCTGCATCCTTGGAATCATCCTAGAGTTTGAAGGAATAATCAAGCATAGCTTGTTTTTAAAATTGAAGAACCACAGGAGAGATTTCAACTACCCCTACCTTCTCTATAATAAAACAACACAACTTTACAGAAAAATGTATTAAAATAATTGCTAATGATAAGCATTATAGGAGCACTAACTATAAGAAGCACTGTAAAAGAAGCTCAGAATTAGACATGGCCTAAGTACATTTAAGCCACAATATAAAATTGTGTTGAGAGACTATACACAAAAACATACCTATTAAAGTCTACTACTTGTTAACTTCCTCCAAGTGAAGTTAATGAGTCCCTCTTCCATATTCCCATATTGCTTTATTTATATTGCACCCCTTCTCACTGTGGACTGTGTTTATTTATTGACCTCTCAACAACCTTTCTGGACTGTAAAACCTTGAGCTCAAGAACTTGAGTTTTCATGTACCCTCAATATTTAGTATAACATGTGCTTCACAGTAGGTATTTATTGCTTGTTTTATGAATAAATACATACTGAGCAACAACTCTTTTTAAAGTGTCAATAAATCTATAATGTAAATACTATTATTTGTCGAAATGAGCTCACTGGCATCTGTAATGGACAACTCCTTCTAGGTTACTTGGCTAGTTATTTGCAAAGGCAAGATTCATGTCTTAAGATTTTTTTACACCAAACTCAAGCTTTGGATGAAAGGGGAGATACTGCCTGCTAGGGAGCAAATGAACCAATGAAGGCATCTCTCAGGTGCAATTTAGATCAATGAGTGGCCCTTTATCCAAGTACTACAGAGTCACTGAGATTTGGTTTCAAATTTTTCCTTTTTTAAACTTTGACTATTCTACTGTCCCTGGATGTTCTTCTTCATAAAAAAGTATTATAGAGAGGGTGAGTTTCTTCAGCCATCTCTGTTCTTGTTGTCACTAAAAATACATCCTTTATATACCAAAAGTTCTCCTGTTAATCACTAAGAGAAAGAAGATGGTGCAAAAATTATAATAACAAAATTACAAAGATTCTGGAAAACTTAAAAATTCTTTTTCTTTTGTGTAATGATATTTTAGTTTCTTCCTCTCTCCAAACTCAGTAATACCTAGTTTCCTACCTCCAGCAGAAAGAACTGAAATTACCATTGAACGAACAATGGTTTTGAAGTGGTAAGCCTTCCAGACACCAACCTGAAGAGGTATCTCATGGAACCACATAGAGATAGTTCATTTTCATTTATCCCAAATGTAATCCAGTTAAAAACATTTTTTGGAAATTTCTTTATACTTCTTAAGGTCTGTTCTCCTGGGCTACACAAGGAAATCTGGGCTTCTGATTAATTATCTCCACTCTCTCATTTTCTATATTAAATATTGAGGGTACATGAAAACTCGAGTTCTTGAGCTCTAGGTTTCACAGCCCAGAAAGGTTGTTGAGAGGTCAATAAATAAACACAGTCCACAGTGAGAAGGGATGCAATATAAACATTATAACTTAATAATGGTTCTCTCCATTTTTTTTTTTTTTTTTTAATCACTGAGGGTTATGGACAGCTGATTCAAGAGGCCTGAGGGCATTGAAAGCAGAATCACATTTTCTCTCTACCTTTTTAGTCCTTTTTCCTACTCTGGTCTGTGCACTACCTGTGGCAGAAAGGCTTTTGAATAATTAGGCGGTGTGGGAGGGGGCAGCGGTGTGTGGTGGAAATAGAGAGTCAAATTCCCTTACACTAAAATTAACAGATTTCTAATATCTTTGATAAACTGGATTGAAATGTATTATTCATCAAAAATAGGTAATCATTAGGCTATTGATGTCAGTAATGTGAACGATATTATTAATGGGGACCAAATGTTTTAATTTGGGGGAGACTTAAAGATACTTATTTTAAGGAGGAGAAAAATGTGCCTTGAATAACTGATTGTCTTAAAATGATTTATAAACTCAAATTTAAAATTTAGAAAAAGAAAATGGGGTACCAATGCAAAGCAGAATGATGTAGATTTATCACTCATTATTTTAACATGAACTTTTTGAATACCTACAATGTGCCCAGTAGTTTGGAGAAGATACACCAGTAAATAAGTTAGACAATAATTCCTGCCTTCTTCAGGTTGATTTTTCTCCTAGATAGAAGATTTCAGCTAAGAATTAGGTGAATAGATTCTAATGATAATTCCAAAATAGACTTACTATATAAATTTAGGCAAGTCAGTCACCTATGTCTAACCTAATTTTCCAACCTGAGGTGTATCCTACTTATCTTATACAGTGTTGTTGTAAAAGTTGATAATAAATGTGAAAGCACTATACAAAGACTATTGAGCTATACCAAAGTAACAGAATGAAATTTATTTTGTATTATTCATTAAAAGCCTTAGGTCACAGCTCTAGGAGATATCTGAATCAACTATTGATTCTGAAGTCTTATCCACATTGGTAACCCAATGTCATTTTAATGCAATGAGATCAAAATGTCTACTTAAGTGAACATCGAAACAACCAAGAAGCCAGATCCACTATGAAATGTACTGGCATTTCCCTTTACCCTCTTAAAAGTATTACATGGCTAGGTGAACTAGACCAGAATGTTCCAGTCAGAAGAAATCTTGAATACCTTCTATAGGACAAGAAATTTTACAATATATTTACGTCCTCTCAAATTCTGATGATTCTCATTACTTTTTATAAAATTCACATTTAATATATGAAACCTTTGGTGGAGTTATGGTGATCCATTTGTTTTTATCTGATTTTTATGAACTCATAAACATGAAATTTAATTCTATCTAAGTCCAATTTTGATTAATTTCCTTTATTTCTTAATGAAATGTCTTTGTACTTTAGAGAAAACTAAGTCTCTCTCTCTCTCTCTCTTTCTTCTCAGCCCCCTCTTCCCCTGTCTCTGCCTCTCTGTTTCTCTCCAACTATTTACTTAAAGTAGGTATTCATTGTTTTACTTATCTTAGAATTTTCTTTGTAATGAATTTCAGTTTTTTACTATCTCCACATTACAAAAAATGCCATAGGATTTTAAAAATTCCGAGTTCTAATGTGCAAATGATGATGCATTTCTTCAATAATAACATAGACCTACATTAAAAAAAAATCAAGACTATATATCTTGATGATAACTGAGAAAGGAAGTCTTATTTTGACTGCCACTAAATAGTTATATGTCCCTGAGAGAGTCCCTTAACATCTGTAGGCTCGACATTTAAATGAGGGGTGAGGATTACTCTGTCTTTAAAATTTTTCCTTCCAATGTCAATGAGTTTATGAAACCATTTGTTTTTACAATAGGTGCATTTCATTTTTCTAAGCAAAAACTTCATTAATGTGTTAGATGGCTTATTAATTTTAATTACATTAATATTATCTTCTAATAAAAATTGACTTCGGAGAAAATAAAATACAATTTACAGCAACTTTAAAGTATTACTAAGATATATAAGTTAAATTATAAGAAATACATTTCAGCTAGGAATTAGGCGAATAGATTCTAATGATAGTGACTTATAAGAAATGCCATTCCAGTTGGAATACATAGATTTATGTTTTGGAATTGCTGTAGTAGACTACATGTATAGAGTTTATGAAAGTTTAATTCTTCCGGGCTTTTTAGGTTTTGTAATGCATGTAGATTTTTGTTATTTTAAAACAGTTAAGAAATATATTAAATTTCAAATTCAGAATCCATGAAAATTCATTCATGTGTACTGGAGGCACAGAGCTAACGCAACGGCCCAGCTCCTTTCCTCTTACACTGAGGCATTCTTTTCCTCTTTGCACTGCTTCACTTGCTCTGTGCTTGTGCCACTCATCTGTGTTGCTGTGCCTTATCTACTCCTCTTAAGATCCCTCTTCTTTCTCTCCATCTCACAATGGCTGTGTTCTTACTTTTTACCTTCTGGTCTATATGCTCACACTCTTTATTTTGATGTCCTTCTATCAACATATGTTACTTCATTTCATTCTCTTTTTCTTCCACTTGCTCTTCTGCATTTAGCTTTCACTTCCATTTTTATGGCACCCTATACGTGAATCCTCATTTCTCTTCATCTTTTAAATTCCTCTTCTGTCTTCCTTTTTTTTGATCTGCGCTATACAAACTCATTTATCCCAATCTGTGATTATTGTTACTTTACTTATCCATTCTTTATAAATATTTATTGGGCCTCTGTTATGCACCATTTGGCTTTTATTTTATGTCTCTTTCTATGAGGACAAAATACTAGAGAACAAAACAAGTATTTCAAAGGAAAGAAATAAGTTTTTGAAATCATATTCTTTGTTAGAAGTATGAAATTATTCATCTACTTATTCATTCAATAAAAATAAGAAGCAACTAACTGCCATTGCTAATATTACAACTGAATATTAAAAGAACTTGGACATGACTGCATACACAAGGCAAGACTCTTATATGACCTATATAAACATACACACAAAAGAACCACATCTATATCTATGTGCATACTTAAGTCTACGCATTTACCATATATGTGAGATTAAAATCTGTATGTTCTGGTCAATGTTGCCACTAAATTTATTAAAAGTTGTGAGTATATTTCCATATTAAGTGAGCATAAAATTATAAATACCATATAGTATACACACAGAGAGAATTTGAATGTTAAAACTAATAACAACATAACAGTTAATCTGACAAATATGTAATAAAATACACTAACTGTAGTGTACTGAATGACAATAAGGCAGAAATAGTAAGCCGTTCATGTAAATAAAAATAATCTGTCCCTCCTCCCACCCCACTCAAATCTATCAACAAATTCTTGGCTTCTTAACTTGACTAGAAACAAAAGGAGCCTTATTTTCCACAGGGTAATAAACTAATTCAATTACTTCCTAAGAAAATGTAAATGTGTTTGTAAAGGAAGAGAGGAAGATGAGAGGACTCTTGGAGGACAGAACACACAGAAGACAAACAGTTTTATCAGTCATAAAAGAAGAAAGATGGCATAAGATCCACGAGCTCTCGTGGGATGGAAGTACAGACAGAGGCTGTTCATGGTGACATATCCTCCACCTTTCCTAAAAGCATGGCAGTTGTGATTTAATTCTTTGAGGGTACTATTCTCATACCTCTAACCAGCCAGGGAGAGCTGGGTTCAAGGACAGTCAGAGCAGTCAGGCAGCCTGGGACTGGTATAGTGAAAGCAAACATTATGCCCTGAAAGTTGATATGATGTTTAATTGAGGCAAATTATAACCACAAGGCTTTGAATTCAAATATGTTCAATCAATGGAGAGAGTCACTGTACACAAGGGTAGGGCTAAAAACAGAAAGAAACTTAAATCATACTGGAAGTCAAGTTCAAGACCTAGTAGTATAGAGATTATTACTGCAAATGCTATAGATGAAATAAATCTTTTCAACCTAACATCACGTCCAGCGAACACTCTGCCATTTAAGCTGTTTCTTAAAACTCTTTGTATATCAGAGAAATAGACCTGAAAGTTTGAGGAAAAAATGACTCTTTGATTTCTCTTTCCATAAGATCAAATACACTTGAAAAAATAAAATCAAGAAGGAAGATTCAAAAACCAAAGTGAGACTTGTATTTTTCTTAACAGAAAATGCACTTTTCTTATTGTTGTCTCTCTAAAGGAATATGATTTACAGTAATTCGGTATTGAATCCCTTAGCTGATATGAAAACAAAATTATTTGATTCTGTCCCCCACTGATAGGATATCTGTAATTTCCCTTGCATTTTGCTTTAAATAGCTTCTTCATTTAGAAACTGAGCTCTAGCTCCCTCACTCCTCCCAAATGGAAGCAATGTGGCTATTTATATAATCTTGAAGTGAGAAAGGTCTTTCACTGCATGCTGATAGGGGCAGAAATCAGAAAGAGGGTTGATGAGAGATCTGACTACATGTAAAACAAATGTAGATATGAGAGCTGAGACAGAAAAAATCACAATAAATAAAATCGAAGGACAGATATTTAATTTTAAGTGTCACAATCAGCAAAATCACCAGGAGAGGAATTATTTTTTAAAAAGATGTTTTTGGGAATGATCCCTTCTCAGAGTGAAACAAGTCTGACTGTTGGGAAAAGAGAAAAGAGGACTTATGTACTAGAATAAGAAAACAAGGCAGAGGTTAGGCCATGGAGATCAAGAATGCCAAGGCCACAGTGTGAGTAGTGTCAGGGTGAATGCTTTTCAAGTTTCTTTTCATTGCTCATTCAGAAAGAGAAAGTAACTTACTGGGCTGTGTTAAATATGTCACATATCGTTGCAGGAAGAAAATCTTGGGTCAGATTTTCATAGAGAAAGGTCTGGATTGCAAAATAATTCCAGCAGATCTGTTTAATTTTCTAGTGGCACATTTTCATCTTTCTAAAGCAAAGTGATTTCCTTGTCCAGATACGCACAAAAGATAACAAAGCTGCATCCCAGTGGTGGGTGCCTACAAGATGGTTATCTATTGTCTCACCTCACTAAATGTGAGGGCTTCCAATTCTTCATAAAAGAGAGGAAAAGTGGAACTTTGCTAAGTGTCCACTAAGTTCATGGCTTTACACAAATAAATGTTAAGATATCTGGCCACTGAACACAAAAACCTATTTTAGCATGTGGCCAGCTGAAAGGCAGACTATAGCAATGAGGCCAAGGGCCACAGTTCATTCTCTTTAGTTAGTTATAAGGACTGGAATTACTTCTGAACTTATGTTTGTTTTATTAAATTACTTTCCTGAGTCATTTGACAACATATACCAAACGTCCTCCTAAATGCAGATCATTGCAGTAGGCACAGAAAAAGATGAAAGGCATATACAGGACATCTACAAAGTTTACAGAGAGGCAGAACAACTTCATAGGAGAAAAACAAACTAGCAACACATAAAAGAGAATATAGAGTTCTTATCATGGTCCAGATACTGTTGACAACTGTCAGTACAAATGTGACCAGAGTCTGATTCTAGCCTATATGTTTATTTTTAAATGTTTTTCTTTCTTAATAACTTTTTTTTAAATTTTCAATTATATTTGGCATACAATCATATAGACAGGACCAAATCCCAGCCAGCAATCACAACTGTGAGGGTTTAGAAGAATTATCAACAAAAGTTATCTTTGGTCTAGGATATATTAGGAGAAGGCATAAATATTAGATACACACAAAATTTCTGTAGAAGTCCTTACTCTTAAGTAAAAGTGTTCTTAATTAATTCCTAAGGATAGGACCTGGCTTCTGGCAGTAATGAGCATTTACTAGTAAACAGAACCTACAGTCATCATGACATTATTATGCGAATTTTTGTAATATGCACATCCCTATCGTTGTGGAAAGACAAATGTTTTCTGCCCACAGGAAAATCTAATTTAGTGAGATAAAACTGGATGCTGTCATCTTGACCAGAAATAAAGTCTTTGCTAATGATTTCTTTGCTTTGATATATTTTACACTAATATTATTAAATATTATAGAAATTAAATATGGTGATTTCCTGGTATTTTGTTCTTGTCTAGAGTTTTGGAAATTGATTTTTAAATCACTTATCCTAACAGTTTCATTGGTAAAGTTAATGGGTCTATCACTTATAATATCTACCTTTCTAGAATCATCAGATTTTATTTGGTAATATAACCTGGCTGGAATCTCTGGGCCTCAGAAATGAAACTCAGTTCTAGTATCTGACTAAACATTTTCCAGTAGAGCTGAAAACAGGAATGTTCCTGAAGTGGATGGCTTTTTCATATATGACATAATTGTCATCTGACACTCTCATCACATTCTCTTTCACCATATATATACTTTTTTGAAATTCCAGTCCTAACTTTTAACTGTTACCTTAAATTTTCAAAAGAGATCGATTGTATCCCTACAAAAATTTCATTCAATTTCTTAAGAACTAGATATAAGGAAGTTAATCTTTAAATATATATCACTTTAAAAAATATGCTTATGCCAAAGTTAATTTTGAGATGCTTTTTAGTGAGCTAGTATGAGGAAATAAGCCTAAATTGCTTATATTTTTCCTAATATATGCCTTGAAAATAGCTAATAATAATAACACAAAAACTAAGCATATATAAAATAATTTATTTATTTTAAATATTCCTTGAATTTATTTCATTAAAAATGAATATTCCATATAAACATTCTCTATTTTTGAGAATAGGTAGTAACTATTTTTGTTTCACTCACAGTTGAAGTATTTTAAAATTTTCCATTACACATTCTTGTACAAGTAATTATTTTATAGTGTGCTGTGTATATATAATATAAAACAGGAAGTATATTTACAATCAATTTTTGAAAAAGGTTATTGTGATCCTCATTTGTCAGTCTTCCAAGCATGACAGATCTTTAAAAGGACTTTGAATTGTAATGTGTTGAAATAATTTCCCCAAATTCTGAAACTGTGAGCCATTTATTTTCCTAAAACCCCTCATAGATATTGAAAGGAAAACACTGTATAGTTTAAGATATAAATATCTATTATTTTGATTAAATCATACACACCTGTAGCAACAAGATTTGCTTTTACAATTGAGTAATATATATTTCTAAGTTAATAGTTTCGAGAAATATGTGGAAGTTTCAATACTGTAGATAAAGTTAATTTCACAAATTAGAATATTTCTCACTCTATATTGACATTCAGAAATTGCAGCCTATTATATGGAGCCTACTTTTACATTTTATTCTTATTATGATAATGTAACTAACAAGATTAAAATTAAAAAAAAATTCAGTTATAGTTGAGAAACGATATTATATTAGTTTCAGGTGTACAATACAGTGATCAGACATTTATGTAACTTATGAAGTGTTACCCAGTATATCTGGTACCCATCTGACACCATACGTAGTTATTACAATATTATTGACTATATTCCTTAGGCTATACTTGAATCCCCCGATTTTGTAACTAACAATTTGTACTTCTTAATTCCTTCCCCTCTTTCACCCATCGCAAACCCCCTTCCATCTGGCAACTCTCAAAATGTTCTCTGTATCTATGAGTTTGTTTTGTTTATTTTGTTCCTTAGATTCCACATGTAAATGAAATCATATGGAATTTATCTTTCTCTGTCTGACTTATTCCACTCAGTACAATACCCTCTAGGTCCATCCATGTTGTTGCAGATGGCAATTTCATTCATTCATCCATCCATTCATTCATTCATTCATTTAATGTGTGAGTACTGTTCCATTGTATATATGTACTACTTCTTCTTCATCCATTTACTCAATAATGGACACCCAGGTGACCTCCATATTTTGGCTATTGTAAATAATGCTGCAATGAATATATGAATGCACCTGTCCTTCAAATTAGTATTTTGGAGTTTTTTGGATAAAACCCAGAAGTGTGATTATTGGGTCTCTCTTTATCTCTTGTTATAGACTTATTTTTAAAAAATCTTTTTTGTCTAGTATAAGTATTGCTACCCCATCTTTTTCTGTTTGTGTTTCCATTTTCATGAAATACCTTTTTCCATCCCTTTACTTTCAGTCCGTGTGTCTTTTGATCTGAAGTGAATCTTTTGCAGGCAGCATATGTAAGGGTTTTGTTTTTTTATCCATTCAGCCACCCTATCTTTTGATAGGAACATTTAATTTTTTTCATTTGAAGTAATGGTTGATATGAAATTATTGCCATTTTATTTTTCAAATTTGGCTATATATATTTTTTTTCTTAAAGAAGTGCCTCCCACATTTCCTGTAACACTGGCTTGGTGGTGATTAACTCCTTTAGCGTTTATTGTCTGGAGAACTCTTTATTGCCCCTTCTATTCTAAATGATAGCTTTTCTGGGTAGAGTTATCTTGGTTGTGGGTCCTTGCTTTTCATCATTTTGAATATTTCATGTCAGTCCCTTCTGGCTTACAGTTTCTGTTGAGAAATCAGCTGACAATCTTGTGGGAGCTCCCCTGTAGGTACTAACTGCTTTTCTCTCTCTGCTTCTAAGATTGTTTCCTTGTCATTAAGTTTTGGCATTTTAATTATGATGTGGGTCTTGGTATGGTCCTCTTTGGGTTCATCTTCTTTGAGACTCTCTGAGCTTCCTGGATTTATATGTCTAATTCCTTCACCAGATTAGGGAAGTTTCAGTCATTATTTCTTGAAAGAGGTTTTCAAAAAATTGAAAACCTCTTTCTTTTCTCCTGCTGGTGCCCCTATGATGCAAATGTTGGTACATTTGAGATTGTCCATTAGGCCCCTTAAATGAGCCCCACTTTTTGGATTCTTTATTCTTGTTGCAGTTCTGATTGGGTGTTTTCTACTCCCTTATCTTTTAAATCGCTGATTCGATCATCTGCTTCATCTAATCTACTGTTAATTCCTCCTAAAGTAGTCTTCATTTCAGTTATTATATTCTTCATTTGTGTTCTTTTTATGTTTTCTATCTCTACTTTTGTTTCCTGTCTCTTTGTTAAAGTTCTCACTGAGTTTATTTACTCTTCCCTAAGTTCATCGGGCACCCTTATAACCAGAGTTTTGAACTCTTGATTTGGTAGATTGCTTGTCTTCATTTGGTTTAGTTCTTTTTCTGTAGCTTTGTTTTCTTCTTTCATTTGTGACATGTTTTTTTGACTCCCCATTTTGGCTGCCTTTCTGTATTTATTTCTATGTATTAGGTACAGTTCCTAACGCTCCCAGTCTTAGAGTGGCATTATGTAGTAGGAGTCTTTCTAATCACCTGAGCTGGGTGTCCAAGATGTGTCCCTTGGGCACCCAGGAGTTGTTTGTGCCCTCCTGTTGTAGTTGAGGCTTATTTGCTCTTTGCACGTCAATGGGAGAAACTGACCTACGGGCTAACTTGTTGTGAGAATTGGCTGATAAGGAGCAGGATTCACTTTAACAGGGCTCTGATGCCTGTCCAGTAAGCCCTTTGGGTGTGTGCATCTCAGATACAGGCCTAGGTAGTACTACAACTCTGGTCAAAACTGGCCACTAGGCATGCTATCCCAAAGGCCTCCTGGGAGGAGCCCACAGGCCAAGTTCAGCCACAGCCTATGAACTGTCTGCCCGGGGCTACCTGGCAAAAGTCACCAGGCAATTCACAGATGGTTGCCACCCATGCTGGGCTTAGAGGTGCCTCAAGAGGCCAAGCATGAACTGAGGCCAGCTGTCTCTAGTGCTAGGTTTGGAGCTGCTCTGCAAAAGGTAGGGGGCACACCGAGGCCAGATTCTGCTTGTTTGGGGTTTGTGAACTTTTGAGATATATGTATACATGTATATATATATATGTGTATATATGTACATATATGTCTATATATGTGTATATGCGTATGTATATATACACCTATATATAAATATACATACATACATATATATATATATACACACACATACATACATACATATATATATATATATATATATATATACACACACACATACATTATATATATATAATACTGAATGATTTTAGAAGATAGTGCATTATTTGGTAAAATAGTCCAACATACACAGCTCTGAATTTGTTGTTCATTTAATTAGCAACATTTTTTTTCATACCTATGTGTGCAAAACTTGGTACAGTTGCACCTGGAAGAATTTTTGTGACAGATTTTATGCAATGACATGCTCTGGAAACTGAAGAGTGCCATACAATGGAAGTTATTATTGTGATAGAGTTAAAAATTTTATTCAAAAAATTGCGATATATATTGTAGAAAAATTATGTGATTTTGATATCACAAAATACAATTAAACTTCTAGTTATTTGTTTTCCAGATGAATAATCTTGGCAAATCACTCAACCTTACTGTGATCCAGTTTTTTAATCTACAACTACTGCTTCATAGAAAGATTATTAGATTTAAATAGACAATGTATGTGAAAATGTTTTGTAAATTCTGAGATAGTTTATAAATGTTCATTATTATAATAAAAGGGACTTTCTGCCTTAAAGAAGTAGAACATCTGACAGAGAAGAAAAAAAGTCTGTTAAACTACACTGAAACATCTTTATTGCTCTTAAAGTATTTAATGAAAACCATGTAGTATATTTTACATAATTAAAAATTAAGTATATAAAAGATGTTTCATAAAATATAAGAATATATTTTCTATAAATATAAAAATAGAAATATATTTTATATGTATAATAAAGTTTTTACACAATACATCAGTGGTGCCCAAACTTTTTGGCACCAGGGGCCAATGCTCCTATGATAATTTAATGCCTGATGATATGAGGGGGAGCTGAGATGGTGATGCTGGTGCTGGGAAGTGGCTGCAAATACAGATGAAGCTTTGCTCACTCGCCAACCGCTCACCTACTGCTGTGCAGCCAGGTTTCTAACAGGCCATGAACCGGTACTGGTCTGAGACCTGGGGGTTGCAGACTCCTACAATACAATATATATTTTTTATTATATAAAAGGACAGATCAGGATACAGATTTCTATTTCATGGCAAAATCACTATCTGTGATTCTAGGATGTATTTGTGATATAATAAAGGATACAAAAAACTGGCAAAGTCAGCTTTCATAAGGATGTAGAAAAAAATGAAGCACTTTACAAAAACACTATCAACAGCAAATATCCAGAAGTACTTTAATTAGATTCTGATTCTATAATATCTTTGTTATATAAATAAACTTAAACTAGGTATCAAATCCCAGCAACCATAAGGACGAGGAAGTTTTAAGAGCCCTCATCTCATCAGGGAATGAGAATGGCTGTCTTCATGTTAGGTAAATATAAGAATGCCTGCCTGCCTGCCTGCCTGCCTTCCTTCCTTCCTTCCTTCCTCCTTTTTTCTTCCCCACCCCTCTTTCCCCCTTCCTTCCTATCTTTCTTTGTTTCTGTTTCTGTCTCTTTCTCCCCCTTCCTTCCATTATTATTATTATTATTATTATTAATTATTATTATTATTTTCTTTTATCTTTATGCTTCATAATACAGAACACTGGTTATTCTTTCCAGGAAATTTTTACACTAATTAGACTGTTAAGATCAAATAGAAAAAAAAAAATTCTCAGAAAAGTTTTAATAAGATTCTCACTTTTAAACGAATGTCTAGTTCAGAAATGTAATAATGACATTAATAGTGTCTTATTTCATTTCATGTCATTGCATGGATATTAAGTAGTGACACTCTTTGAAGTTTAATCCATAAGCCCATTGCCTTGGGAGGGGGTGCATTTCTCTTGGGGTGACCAGGCAGAAGTCCACTTAAAGTCAGTGGGAGTCAGGTGCCCAGAGGAAATGAGAGGCAAATCCTTGGAGAAAATGTCCATTATCACTGTGATTTACACAAGGTCACAGATTATTTTAGTCTCTAAAAGCATGTAGTGGGGGGAAAGCTTGGCTGGAAAGCTTGCCTGCTAGTCTCCAGGGAATTTGGAGAGGGCACAGAGCCTTTTGGATTAGCCTTTCCAGAAAGACTATCTCATTTCATTTTCCCCATGTGTTCTTCTTGGATTACAAGATGAACTGAATGAGCGGATGCCAGATCTACACAGAGTATAGGTAATTGGATCTGCTGGGTTAACCAAACAGCTTGTGTAAAGGAAGCCCTAAGGACTTCAATCAGATTCCATTTTAATTCTCTGGATAATTAGATACCCTCCATTTGTTGTAGAAATTTCATTCCTTAGCTATCTTTTTCCCTTGTCTATACTCTATAATCCTCCTGTGAGGCATGTGTTCCATGTAGCAAAAGATGCAAATCACATCACCAACCTGGTCTTCAGCTTAATCTCTCTCCAATAGCTGGACAATATCTTTCAGAGCAAGAAACCTAATGAAAGATTTACACCATGAGCTATTAGTAATAACTAAATTCACAAAACAACTAACATAAAACTTTTCTTCTTGTAACACATTATTGAAGAATTTGCATTATAACTTTAGCCATTCTCTATGGAAATATACATTTTTACAAATATAAATCATTTAAATATATAGAACTAGGTAATGCTGATAAACAGTTTTACAATGCATCTTATGTTTATGATACATTTTTATGCAACACGACCATTTAATGAAAGAATTAAAAAAGCCTATTGATATTTTCTTTTCTTCTTACCATATATTTCTTAAGCCCAAATATAATATTCACATTAACATCAAACACACGTAAAATATGAAATTGTTGGAGAAGAATGATGACATATTTTAGTACTTTGATGGTAGTGCCAATGTTTCATTTAGGATATTTATATGTGTCATCTAAAAAGGACAATAAATTTCAGTGAAGGCTCAATATATTACAAGACTTTTCATCAACACACTCTACAAGGTAGGCTAAAATCAGAGTGAAGGAAGAAATATTGCTGAATAATCGATCTTTGAAAGCATTCCATGTTATTAAAAAGCTACATTTAAAATATCCATAAGTCTAAAATATGAATGTTTTGGAAGTGCTGTGATGCATGTGTGTGGATAGGAGATCTATATAGAACGTTTGCCTTTCTATTTTTCGGTATTATTAGACAAATGAAATATAAATATAATACAAAGGGACATTAGCGATACTAAGGCTTCGATACAAACTCCAGCCCTGGAAGTAGAAAAATCTCTTTGTGTGAAGTGTTAGTTTCCAGAGACTGCACTTGCTAATTGGCACGGAATAATTCCCCACAAAGCCCAACACATAACCAGACAAAGCAGGCAAACTTGTTTTAAGGATGGCTGAGTTGGATTAGATACATTCATTACTTTTATCTGCTACTGAAGACTGGAAAGAAGTTTGCTTATGTTTCCTGTATCTTGAGTTCGCATTGACTTTTGTCTAATATTTCAGCATGATAGCCAACTATTGACATGAATCTATAAAAAAAACTGTGCTCATGCCATTGTAAATGACTGATAGTAATGAGAACAATGGAGGAAATACAAGTTTTTCCCAGGCGATAGAATTGTACTGCTCCCTCCTATAGCTGGGAGAACCACATTTTAAAGTGGAAGGTCAGAGACCCATAGTTATGCCCCTCATATCTTTGGAAGGAATAATATTCACTATAAAACATCAGCTTTACTGTTCTTAAGCTTTGTTCTCTGGTACTTAAAAATCTATTATATTGAAAGGTAGTTCCCTAAGATCCCACGGTAAAAGATCTCCAAACTATGTTTTCTTCCAGAGTTATTATTTTTCACTAGCATTTCTTCTATAAGTAAAGTCAGAAAAATTGATAAAATTTTCTATCTTCACTGCCAAGAAGGAGATCTCTTCTCCAGATCAATGCCATTGGAGCTGTTTTGGTATCTCCTTCTCCAGGTTTTATTCAGTAATACCAAGGGGTGTGTGTGTGTGTGTGTGTGTGTGTGTGTGTGTGTGTGTGTGTGCGCGCGTGCGCGCGCTCACATTTGAAGTTCTCTCGGGTATAAATGATGCACCAAAGGGAAACCATTCTATAAAATTTATTCTGGGAAAATGAGTTTAAAAATATTCTCAGCAGAATACCACCAAAGAGGAACCTGGCAAAATGACAATGTATATATTTTGGTTTTTCACTTTTATTAGCTTCTCTCTCCCAATACTCCCCTACACCTCTCCCCACTTCCCCAGTTGTGAGTATGATTAAATAATCTACACATCTTTAACACTTTTAATGGCTTCTTTTATTTCTATACAAGCTCAAAGAATGTATGAAGCATCTGTTGGGTACAAATATTCTTGATTTCCAGAGAGAACTTTCCAGTTAGAAGTACGGGGAGGTATATAAGCCTCCTCAATATGAACATACTGTTTATAAATGGGATCTATTATTCTTAAAATCTTAGGGAGAAAATTATTTGTCATCACACTGAGAACTATACACATATCATCTTTACCCTTCTCTAAAGGATTTTTCTAGGATCCACACGAAATTTAACACTTGAGATAACAGCCTTGAAAACTGGTAAAGTAAACATCTAATTATTAGCTGAGTAGAGAATCTAAATCCCTCCCTGAATGTCAGGGAAACATCTCCTTTTGTAAATTAGTTTTCTATTGCATCTATTATGGATGCAGTGCATGAAGTGGTTAATTGCAAGTTATGATACCAAATACATCTGTACCTCAGTCTGCTTGTGGCTCAGTGTGTCTTATAGATCTCACTCTCTGGAAGCTCAGATAGAATGCTTATCATGGAGAGTCCACACTGGAGATATTTTACAACTCTTCCTAACTTTGTTTCAGACTTAATAAAATGGGAAAGATAAAAACATTGCATGGTTGTTTAGGAAAGAACATCTTTACCAGCCCACATCTAAGAAAAGCTGATAGAAGACCCTCATCCTAAATTTACCTGTCAAACCTTTTGCTCTGACCTTGACTTTACTGCAGCCACTTTCTTTCTTCTTTACCACTTAAGCCAATATAATCTAACATCTCAATTTTAATGTGTTTAATGTCTTTTCTGGTTTGTCTTTACTACTTCTTATATCAGTTGTTTGTGTTTTTGAAGAATGGTTATCTTCTAGTGTCTGCTTCCTAATACTTTATTTTAGCTTTGAGGCAAACATTCCATTGGGTTTTCATTTTCAAATTCTTACCAAAAGCCACCATGAGCTAATCCCTTCAAACTAGATCCTAGAACTCTGTGATGCCTATCTCAACTCTCCACACTATCCATAGGGATTAAAACACTTCAAGTCCTTCAAGCATCCCAACTTTGACAGTAAAAATGCACCATAGATGGATTCTTTTTCCACCTATACAGTGATTAAATCAAGTTAACCTACTTATCCACATACAGAATAGGCACTGTAATTGCTAGAGAAATAGTGGCCTTAGATTAATGTTGTTATCAGAAATAGATAGAAATGAAATCTTCGCCTTGTTCATATAATATTGGTAATGTCCCATTAAAGAATTACATTAGTCTTTACTGTCAAATGGTTAAATTTGAAATAATTGGGAAGTGCAAAATTTTTAAAGAACAAATTTGAATAAGAATGGTATATGCCTTACTGTTAAAGTGTACAGATGAAACTTACTGGATTTTGTTAACCAATGTCACCATAAAAATTAATAAAATAAATAAATTAAAAAAAAAAAAGGATGGTACTTTTCAATCCATTATCTATTTTGAGTCTGGTTACAACCTTGTGCCTTAGCAACACAGGTATTGTTATTATTCACATATTTCAGACTCAGAGAGTTTTTGGATTTATCCAGCAAGTAAGAAGCAGAGGATAAATTTGATCTTCAGACTTAATACCTGAAGTCTTTTATTATCCTCACCAATTTCTTATCTAATTCTACTCTTCTTTAGATGTGTATGAGAAAACAGCAACAACAACAACTGGATTCTAGGTTATGGAGACTCAGTTCAGAAACTCATGAGACTCATCAAAATTTAGCAAAAATTAATTTACACTTATTATGTGTTTTGAAATGTAATTTAACTGTGAATTAAATCTAGTTGCTCACTTAGTCTGGACTGTATGATCCTAAAGGGCAGACTCCACTTCTCATTCACCTTTGGCTCAAAGAGTAACACAAAGTCCTGACATAGGGCAGTTTCACAATGAATGTCTACTGAGTGAAGTTACACGGTGGGCCTCGAGTCTGGCTGAATTGCATTTTCTCTTCAGTTAGTTTCCATAATGGAATCACAAACTTAGAATTTATAAGTTTTTCTGCTTATAATTCTGCAAGCCCTTAACTATAGACTGGTTGTCAATTTGTCACAGGATGTATAGGCACAGTGTAAATGAGCTAAGGAGCTATGATATTACTAGCTGGACTGTAGAAGAGTAAGCTGTCAATTAAATATTCTGCAAAATGTTTATTCCTTGGCATGTTTTTTCAGGCTAAATGTTCTTAGTAGTTTACTTCATAGATAGCTATTCAATGCATCCTTATATGTCATCAAGACATTTTGCTAAGATTCATCTTATGTATGCAAAGCTTCAAATATGTGGAAGCTCAATCTCTTCATAGTGATAAAAGTACAGCTTCATTTGGTAAGAAGGAGAATATTGGCAAAGACAGCAAAAAATCCTAGTTAATCACAAATTTTAACCACTATCTAGTTGACATGTGCCTGCTGTGCTAATTGTTTCATTACTTAATTATGCAACAAATAATAGCATTCACAGCAAACATAGCCCATGAAGCATTATTAAAATATAAAGCAACATGCCCTAGACTCTTTAGTGCAAACATAAAGATTTCATAATGAGGAAGAGTGCTTATTATATAATAGTACTGAGAATTTTGCAGCTAGCTTGAGTTTTTCCTTTTATTAAAATCCTATTATGCTCTTATACACCATGACTTCTGCTATCTGTGGTTATAATCTTAGATCTTGCCCAGACTCCAACCCAGAAAGTAAAAATTTTTAAGGCATTATTATATATCCCTTCTCTAACAGATAATCTCTGATCACTACGTATTTGTTAAATAAAAGAATAAATGAGTAAGTGAACAAATCAGCTAATAAATAAACCTATGAATCAAGAGAACAGCTATGGAATGAGAGGTGAGGCCCAGATACATTTTACTTGGACACAAGATAATAGCTTCTGGAATAGGAATGCCACATATGTGTTTAGAGCCTAGCAATAGTGCCCTTGATCCAGGGATTATTTTTTAAATAAATATATATATCTTGGGCAAGCAAATGAATATTGTCATTTGAAGTCTTCCTATTCCATTACTTTAAATGTTTCTAAAATTTTTTTCAGAATTATTCTTGGAGAGTTTAAGACTCATCCAAGAAATTCAGTTTCATTATTTTTCTACTTTTTTCCCCTTAAACTCAAAAACAGTATTTTGTCCCTGCAATCAGCCTCACCATATGTAGCTCTTAAATATAGATGGCTTAAAAATTCAAAGGTATGCTTGAAGGTCAAATATTTGTCATTGTCAAATGCTTTCCAAAGAAAGTTTTTATCACTCTGAATATAATTTTTTTTAAAAAAAAGATCCTCAAGTATTATAAAAGATGGGAACATTCCTGGAACAAATATTTGTGCCCCAGGGTGTCTTCTCTGAAGGAGGCAAAAAACAATCATCTGATTGTATGATCTCTGTTGTATTTTCAATCTTTCACATTTTAGCAAACAATCTGACTCATTCCCTTATATATACCAATATGTGTGTATTTCTTACAAGGTTCTCGGAATTTTCCTGGGTCTCAGGATGGAGAGAAAGAAATAAGGCACTGTCCCTGTTCTCAAATTTTATATAAAACACTAATCTACTTGTGGGAGTAGCACCCACATCC
Organism: Pteropus medius; assembly: GCF_902729225.1. NCBI lineage: Eukaryota > Metazoa > Chordata > Mammalia > Chiroptera > Pteropodidae > Pteropus > Pteropus medius. The sequence continues at coordinate 16,137,565 of NW_024356249.1, forward strand.
CGTGCTTAGTCCTTCGAATTGGTCTCAAGATATAATATTGATTCCTATTCTATCCAACTGAAAAGTTATTATTATTATTTTATTCATTCATTTATCTATGACATCAGTCAGTTTTTGAATATTCATATATTTATGTATGACTTGCTCTAGACTCTAGGTCTATAAACATGAACAAGATAGACAAGCTTATAAAATAAAATAAAAATGTATCGTGACTATTTTCAGAAGGAAAATAAAAGGTATTCAATTTTCACTAGCATAGGGATCTAACATGATTCAAGGACTGGGAAAAGCCCTGCTCAAGAAATAATGTCAATATGTAGATTTTTAGGCTCAACAGGGATCATCCAGGATGTGGCTGAGATGTAAGGAAAAGGTGGCATGACATAGATATTCGGCAATTCCAAAATTGCTGATGTCTAGCCCTCTAGGTGCAGAAGTAGCCCTAGGTGAGGAGGGACTTGAGGTGGGAGGTGGTGCTCAGGCAGAGTCATTGCTTTGAACATTACCCAAAGGTCTGTAGGAAAACTATTATAGGTTTTTAGGTAGGGAGGTAACATGGTCACTTGTATAATTTTAAAGCTTTACTTTGGCTGCAAAGTGGAGAATGGAAATGAGGTGGGAAAGAAAAAAATGTGAAGGATCTCTTAGGAATTACTGTATCAGGTGAGAAATGATGGTGGCAGTAGTTATTTCAAGAAATGGATGGCTCTGAAACTAACTGGGGTACACTTAACAGACTTGGCGATAAATGGGATGTGGACACAAGTATAACACCCAGGTCTCTGGATTGAGTGTGGAGGATATGTGGTATCAATTCCTGTGTGAGAAACATGATGAATAGAGCAGTTCAGTGTCGGCTTTCTTAAATATGAAATATATTTGAGATATTTGCGTAGAGATGACGAGGAATTGGTCTCTGGAATTGTCAAATAATACTATCCAATCTTTGGATAGAATTTTAGTGTGTTCTCAGAATATTTTCTCACTTAAACCTGTAAACAAAGTTTTGATGTAAGAAGGCATTATAACAAATATTATTATCAATTAATATTTGCTGCTGTTGAATATCCCCCTTTTATGAAAAAAGCACCTGAGGCTGAAAGAGCTGAAAGTGTTTCTTGCCCAAGGTTGAAATACAGCGTAGAACTTGTAGCTCCAAATTTTATAGTTTATCCATTAGATTCTACAAATGTAGAGGATCATGGTGATATTAGCTAGTACTGAGAAAGTTGACTTTTCCTTAATAATCATAACTTTCATGTATTTAATAAAATTTGTTTTTCTTATATTGAAATTCTTTGAATATACTTGTCAGATACTCAGATTTGAAAGCCTTGCTATCCTGTCCAATTTAAAACTTGATGTATTCTCTAAACAACATGAAGTTGATGTAAATTGTGGCTTACGAGTTTACTTAAACATAATGCAAACATTGCCATTTTGTAAAAGAGACTAAGCTTCCTCATTTATATACCACGTGATAAAGTCAGAGTAGCAAAGTGCTTGAGAACATGGGCTATGGAGTTGAATTATCTGGATTCCCATCTTGGGCCTCTAGCTTGCAAATAATTTTGATAAAGCACCTTAACTTTCTTAACTCCAGTTTCTTCATCTGTAAAATGGAAAATGATACTACTCATGAGTTTTTCTGGGATAATTAAATGAGAGAAGCCCAATAAACATGTGCTTACTTAAATTTGGCTCATTGCTATCTGAATGGGCCAGCATCCTCTTTTTCTTCCAAATGATTATTGTTCTTTCTTGACCTCCATTAAATGCTACAATTAGACTTGGTTTCTCTCTCTCTAAATACATTATAGATTCAGGTTGTGCCTTAATTTGGTGGTCAATAATTAAAAAGTGATTTTCTCTGCATTGATAAAAGCTTCCTCAAATAAACTATTCTCTTTGGACCCACCTTCCAAGTTTGTCTAAATGGGAACTTTATAACCAATAGCACTGTCCTCTTTTAAATAACCCTAGTGAAAGAGCAACCAATTATAAGGGCAACAGTGAACAAATTGGCGATTAATTTAAAACGAAAGACAGATATCTTCAACCCTACCTCCTCTCAAGTTCTCTTTTCTCTGAGAAAGAGAAGAGACATTTTTCTCAATACTTGAAATGGCAATAAATTGAGGTTTTATTTACGTGATTCAAAATGGAGGAGCAAGCCAGTAACTGTATTGTTACTAATGGAATTATTTTTTCTTGTAGCTTGACTAACAGTGTAAGAATTGCTTTAGGTTTTAAAGTCTCTCCTTATGCCAAGATTGGAGGGTCACCCTAATTCCAGTGAGAGAAAGTGAGTCCTGGTCAGTCCTGGGAGATTCCTGCTGCCTTCTAACAATTAGCCTTTACATAGCCTATCAGGTAGATGTCTGACATGGAGTCCTAAGTACAAAGGCTGCCTTTAAAGGAGGCAGAGTAGGATATTGATCCTATATTAATCACATTTTGTGTGCTCTGTGGCATGCTACCTTACCTTTCCATGCCCATTTCCTCATCTGTGAGATGGTAAATAACACCTTGTGATCTTACAAGGTTATAGTGGGTTAATTTATATAGTATATATTATATACTGGGCAATAAATAAATCATGGTTACTATTATATAAAAAATCAAATGAATAAAATAAAACAAACATAGTGTGGAAAATTTTGGTCAAATATATATTTTTTCTCATCTTATAATGAAAAGGAAAAAAACATCATATGTCAGTAGCAAAAGATATATTCATAATACTCCTCTCACTCTTCAAATAATTCCAGAGAGAGACATTTTCTTATTCTGTACATTGTGTATTTCACCTCTCTAAAAAAAGCAGTAACTGTAATTTACAGGTTATTGTCCCCGGCTTTAAAAATTCATTTCTTTTAACTACTTTCAATCTCTTAGATGCAAGATATATGTATATGCAAGACAGAATTATTTATTTTCTGGAAGTATGCCTTGTTTCCCACTTTTTAGCATGTGTGCATATATATTGCTGAAGTTACATCCTAATGATAGCAAATTGCAGAATTATGAGATATTCTGTAACATTTTTTTTTTAGAAGTAGAAAATTGGGAGACTTTAATAGCGGATGCTGCATTATGAATACAATTTACTGGAATTTCTCTTCTCTAATCATATAGAAACCATAATATGTCCCAGAGAGGTTATAAAAATATATAGAAATCCACTTATCCTCCAAGAAAATTGAAGTCTTAGTTAGAGTAATGACAAGAACCTGAAATCGAGTTGGGAGCCCTGATATCATGAATTGAGACAGTGTCCTAATGATTTCATTTTGAGAAGCCACAACATACTGAATACATGAATAAAATGAGGACACAGCTTACCACATAAGGTATCTATCATTTTAATCTTTCTGTTATTCTTTAGTAAGAATTTTTCAAAATAGAATTTGTACATTTGTATAATAAAGAATCTACAATCCCCATTTCTAGGTTAAATTAAAATGAACTATTCATATTTGATGCTTTTATAACGAACTGATAAATAAATTATGCACATATACTTTTCCATATTTTCTATTTATAGATATAAAAGCCAGTCTATGCAATGTAATATGTAGACAAAACAATAGTCATTCCTTTATTATATCTAGAACGCTAACTCCATAAAAGTTAATTATGCTGTTTTAGAAAAACAGTGCATCAAGTAGACTATGCAATTTTATTTTCTGCCAGAGCAAACCTCTATTGTTAATTTTTCTGTGTATCCTCCTAAAAAGTGAAGAATACTCATATAAGAGCTTGCTTTTTTAATGTGGTCATTTACATTTGCATTTTTTAAGCTTTTGCAAAATAATGACTTTCAGTAACTTTAGATACTAGTTTTGATTTTAAAAATCACTAGACCTCAAATGGAATTGTTGTGACTATCTGAAAGCTGGGTTGCTTCATATAGTCATGTTTTCAATTTTAGGTAAATATAGCAGCATCTCAGAAAAAAGAGTTGGATAAATAATGACTCGGTAAATAAAGATTATAAGATTATATTTAAACTTGAAAAAACAGTATTTTATGACACTCTATGTTTTAGTACCATCTGAATAACAACAACAGAAAAGGATCAAAATATTATCAAATTTTCAGACATTTCTCAAAATAGGTGTTCATTTCCTTTTATATCAACAGCTTTGGAAGCAGTTGTTAGACATACATCTAATCTCTTTAAAATGCAGATCCTTAAGTCTGATGTGATCATTAAACCAAAGATTTCTAATTTAAAAATTTAGCAGTTAGCAGATGTAGTTAGCACTATTCCTGTAACATTAGCAGGCACATACACCTAATCTCAATTTCTTCCTTAAAATATTATTGTAGTCTGCTTCTGGTAAGAATAATTTCATATCAACACAATGACAAATAAAAATGCAAAACTTTAACTTAGATATTTTAAAACTCATGTGATTTATCTTTAAAAAACCATATTGTGTAAAGTATATGACTTACTAGCCTTTAAGAGAGATACCAAAATCCACATTCTTCCAGCGTTTTGGAAATTCTTTAATAATATAAGCAATAAAAAGACATTTTATCAGTGTTATATGGATATTTTTATTTACTATGTTTTCCTAATAGTTTATTTATAAAAATATTTATAACAAGTTATTATAGGATAAAATGATCTGAGCTTTTGATATAACAATTTATCTACCATTTATGTCTGAAGGCATGGACTTGGTTGAAGCATAGCTTGATATTTCTAAACTAGAGGAATGGACATTGACACTTAAAATTTTGAATAGTTTGGAAAAAAACCTTTCTGCATATTAAAGAAATGCAACAAGTTGGACTCTTCAAATCACTGTCTATGCACTAATATTCTATCTTACATATCTTTTTTTTAAAGATGCTACAGTGCTTTGATCATTTCCAAAATGTTAATGATTTTTTATTGGATAAGAGCCACTTCCCAGTATATTGGGGTCAATCATGCATGGATCTGCCCCATCATTCTGGTGGTGACTTGCTGATTGCCTACATACACATGCTTCAATGCTGAACATGGCAAAACAACTGGTTACTGTGTCTTGAGAACTTTCCTCTTAATGAGAGAAATGCCAAGATCATGTGCTCATCTTTTTCTTCCTTAAATGTCAGTCCTGGGACTTCTGTTGGTGCACACACTACTAGGTCTTTAATTATGATATCTGTACTGACGACTCCTAAATTTATAACACCAGCCCCAATTTCTCCCTTGAACTCCAGACTGATGTTTCCAATGACATAATTAACATTTCCATTTAGATGCTCAATTGATATCTCAAACTTCATATGTTTAAAACCAAACTTAGTTTCCATCCATCTATTCCAGCGCAGCACCAATATTCTAGTTGTTCAGACTAGAAACTTTAGAATCATCCCGTATTACCCCTTTCTCACAAATACCACAGTCTCTCTAACAGCCTCCAAACATATCCAGAATCTTGTCCAGATGCCAATGTCAGCTACCTTCCCAAAGTAAGCCGTTACAGCTGTCACCTGTACTATTGCATTAGCCTTCTAATTAACTTGCAGCTTGCATCTTGACCCATTACACTTTGTTCATCATTCAGCAGGCAGAGCAATTCATTTAAAATATAATCATTTATATTTAAAATATGGTTATAGAATAATCCCACTTTTATAAACTATCTACCAAACCTTCCATCTGTATGCATAGAGTTCTCTGGATTAAGTTTACAAATAATAATGGTTATATCTGAATAGTAATTTTTAACTTTTTCTTTGCACATTTTTGCATTGACTTTAAATTTTATAAAGAGCAATATCATTTTTAAAAAAACAATAAAACGTTTCTTTCAAAAAATATATAAGTCTGGTTAGTTAATTTCCACCTCACTCAAGGTAAAACCAAAAGTTCTATGCGTGGCTTACAAAGTTGATATCATTTGCTTTGTGTCCTTTCCCCCAACTCCAGTTCATCTCGTTCCCCTTGTTTACCCTAGACCAACCACTTGAGCCTTCTTTCTGACACTGAAATAGGCTAAGCAGTTTCTTGCTTCAGGGTCTGAGCTTATTTCTTCTGCTTTGAAAATTCTTTTTGCAGATACATGCATGGTTCTTTCTTTTTGTTTATTTAAACCATTCTGAATGACACCTTATGAGACAGCTCTTCCATGAGCTCCTGTATCACTTGCTCCTTTATCCTGCTCATTTCTTAAATAGCTTCATTATATTATTCATCACAGATTGTCTTCATCTTCTTACTAGAATATGAGTCCCTGAGTTCTAGGACTTTGTTTTTTTTTTTACTGTAGTTCCATCAGCACATAAGAACAGTGCCTGGCACAATGTAGAAACACAATCAAAATTTATTGAATTAATTCATAAAATTTGCATAAAGTGATGGTGTTGAGAATGTAATAAATATAGATTTAATTATGCAAGTTTCCAAGGATGCTATCCATTCATATAGTGACAGGAACTGGGCAGTTGGGCTTAAGGAATACACTTCTTCTATAGCCACTAGAATTCCTAGGAACATAAGGGAAATATTTTTTTCCCTTTTAGAAATACTGTTAGTTCTGATTTTATTACTGTATTCTTATTTAGGACAGATATGCCAAGAGGAATGAAATTCTTAGTCTCTTTGATTACAGATCTGTAGGTGTAGCTTATTTACCTGGAGAAATAATCATTAAATAGTTGAAATGATCTCAAAGGAGATTTTCTGTAAGGACAATCACAGTTGTTTGGCAGCATCATAGCTAACATTGCCTCATTGTCTGGTAATGTACACATATCCTTGATCCTCGAACTCTGGAATATCTTTGCCCACTTGGTGTTTGATGCGGTCACTCTAAGAATACCTGGGCTCTACTTGTAAGGTGACTTTAAGGTGTTCAGAAAATAGCCTGGTTGTTTGGTTTGCAGATTTGTTTCACTCCACACCTTTAGCTTTCTCATCATCATTTTCAGTTCATAAAAGGAGACAATAGAAGCCTCTGTCTTAATTATTTGGGGTCTTTGTTTACTTCTTTATAGTGTATTGGTGTCTTATAATCTAGTTTTTCTCTTTTCTCTATCCTCCTTGTCTATTTGTTGCCATCAGAACCAAAGCTCTAGAAACAGCTATTATTGTGTCTACAAATAAATGGATGGTCTCCTCATCAATTTATAATCGATTAATAGATGATTTTAATATTACATAGAAAGTATTACACATGCATTTGCACAGTGACTGTAAGCATCAAAATATTTGATTAAACTATTTGGGCCAGTGCTATACTCTTCCCATCTTAAACTGTAGTATAGACCAAAACATATCACTTCAATTCAATAGAAGACATATAAATTTGACTGATAGGACATTGATAAGTGAATCAAATTAAGGAACAATTCTTTCAGAGTTGAAATAATCTATAATGAGTAACATGTAATAGGAAATTTCCTTTTCAAAATAGGTATTTATTTGAAAAATTGACACAAACCAACATTATGAATCATACTGCAACCTTTTAAATCAAAAACCTCTTTGCGACAATAAATAAACATTTCTAATTTACTCATTTTTAAATAATCATGTTGAAAGTTGGATGTTATTATAGGTTCATTTGCCTTTTCCTTCAACTAGATGAAAAGCCCCTGAAAGGTGGGATCTGTCTTTCTTCTCTGTGTTGCTGTGATGAGACACATTGCGGATGTTTAATAAGGGTTTGTGGAAACAGTGAATTCAGTTTCCAGTTCCGTCTAGGTTCTTGCTGTCGTAAGTGCTTACCTGAAGTTATATTGGAATATAATAGCCATGTGCTATATGATGAAAATCATACTGTAAACAAATGGGAGTCAGTGTTGACCAATTCCAGATAAAATATTAGACAAATTCAAAGAGACTCAGACTTAGTATAGTGAATATCAGAGCACTGGGGAACTTAAGGATCATGAGAAAACAAACACGAGGTTTTCTTTAGAAATTTTTTTGTAGGGATGTATTTCTCTAGGGTACTGCATTTTTCAGTGTATTTACTATGAGCTTCATTTGAACTTCTCAACAACATTGAGTTGCATAGGGCAGAAACCATAATCTCCCTTTTAAAAATAGGAAGGTAATCTTACAAATAGAAAGGCAATGATTTGCTGAAGGTCACATATTGAATCACCTTTTAAATCTGGAATACAATTGCATATTGACATGCAGTACAGTCTATTGTAACATTTACTTTTAAATAAATTTCAGCATTCCAGAAGAGATTGATGTCATTAATTGTGGACCGATTTAGAGATCTGCCATTTTTTTTTGTTACTATTAGTGGAATCAAATAGTGTCGATTGACAATGGCACTTATACTACAACCACCTATCCATGTGCTCTATGTAAGACTCATTAACCAAGAATATTGTGGTTAGTGCCACCGAATTATGATAACTCTTTTAACTCACATTTCATTATATATATGTGTGTGTGGGTGTATATGTGTATATATATATATATATACATGCTAATACACACAAAGATAATTGGCATTTACTTTTATGAATACTTGTTACATCTCAAAAAGATTATACGATACTTGAAAAAAAGAGGCTATAGCCTTTCTTTTATGTATGCTCCACTATAGTGCTTAATAACAATGTTGGTTTTCAATAAATTTTTTATAATATATCTAGAACAGTAACTTAATCTTATTAGAGTCCAGTTTTGTATGTCGAAACAAAAATGGATAGGCAAATTTACAAACTGTTTCTGATGCAGTAAAATAGAAAATGCAAGAAAAGTAAATGATTAAATATTAATGCAGAACATATTTTTATTAGTGACATTAAATTTAAAACAAATGTTATAAGAAGTATAAACATTGTTAGAACAATTAAAAATAGGTTTTTGTTTTAGATTGCAAAATGTCACAAAATTTAGAGTGTCCCATTGTCTTTTTATATATCTTTACCTACATATTTAAAATTACATTCTCCTGAAGCAGTTTCATAAAGTTAGTTTAAAACTTCTCTTTTTTGAATTGCGAAGTAAAGATAAAATATTGAGGATTTATCATAATCATTGATAGTAAACAGTAAAACAGAAATAATCAATGAAACCAGAAATTTTCAAGTTTCTTAATTTGTTCTTTTTTTCTGATACATTCATGATTCCCTCAGTTTTCTCATAAGAAATTTAGTCTCATGAATTTTTCAGTCAGATTTCACAATTCAGATAGCTTAGGTATGCTTCTGAATATGGCTTATTCCAAAAATCTTTAAATTTCTTCTTGATTTCTATTGAGTTTTCCACAAGTAAAATGAGTATTTCTCCCTCATATAATATATGAATTAATGAACCTTTATTCTGGGACTTTTCTATTTGAATTAAATGAATTACTCTATCTCAGATTAGAAACGGGGGGTGGGGGAGGAAAAGAAATCAACTGAAATATTGATGTTGTATATGGAACGCTAGAACATAAGTATGAAAACTATAATTAAGTTCTAAAATATTTTCTTATTTTACATTTGAATTCAAGTTAAAATTATGTGATAGTAGATAATATTTTTGCAAAGCTTAGAGAAAAACCCAGAGATGTGAAAATTGGAATGGAGACTGTGTCCAATGCCTTTAATGAGATCATTACATTTTTCTGTTAATGGTCATTGCCTTGCTTTGCTACGTTTTTAATTTTTTTCTGCCAATTACTTACTCTGCTTCATTGGTTCTAAGTGATGCAATACACTAAATCACTTGATCTTAGACACCACTTATGAGGGCTACTCCAGTTAATTTTATGGCAGCTATATACTATGGTTAGATGTTAATATCATACAATATGGGCCAAGTCTCATTCTATTTCCGCCTTCGAATTGAATCACATAATAGGCAAAATTGTAATTAGATCTTTTGAGATATACATTAGTGAGTGATTTTCTCAGCTATGAACTCCATAAATTTGATCAAAACTTGTGTTGATTCTTTTGCGATATAATCAAAAGCTTTTTTCAAAAACATGACTGTTTGTTCTTTCTATCACTATTTATGTTATTAAACAATGTCATATTCTATTTTTACACTCAATTTTCATGTAAGATATCTAATTGGATTGCTTCCTCCCATGGGTTATTAATAATTTCATGCAATATTATTAAATATGAGAAAATAATGACATGTGCTAAATATGAGTCTCAACAGAATGCAGTAAATTATTTTTGTTGTTTTTCTTTCTGGTGTAAAAGTTGCTGAAGATCTCAAAAGTCTGGAGATGATCAATTTAGGAAAACTGTATATTAATTAATGTGTTCTATTGGTAGAAGAATTCGTGAAACTAATTTATCTTGAAACCAAAATGTACTTCTGTATAATTGCTTTCAGGCTTAGTTATAATGTGTATTAACATAGCAAAGGAAGCAATATGTAAAGATATTGTCTTATATTTTATTATCAGTTTAAATCCTGGAAGCTTAATTGTATATACAGTTAAAAGCTAAAGTGAAGAGCTTATTGAACCTCCCATCTTTCATTTTTTCTTTACCATAAACCATTTACACACCCCCACCCAGAATAACTTTCCTAAAAACACAGTCATCACTTAGAAGATTGCTCAAAAACTATGTCTGTTCATTGATTGTTAGACAAATAATTGCATCAACCAACATTTTCCAACTTATTTTTAACCTAACCTAAATCTTATGCTTTGGGCACACTGGCCGTAGTCATCCCTGAACATTCCTTGTGCTTTGCTCCCTCCACAATTTGGTTCATGTTCCCCTGACAAGGCCTAGAATTGCTTACCCTCCACCTCGACCATTCATATTTTTGTAATTCTTCAGGACCTGGGTTAATTCTCACCTGCTCCATAAAGTTATCTGCAGCTCCTTTCTCTGACTATCTTAAAAAAAAATGATTGTTTTAAATCATGTATTTTATATTATCTTTTTAATTTGAGAAATATTATTGAATATCTTCCATATACAAAGCAATGTGTAAGTGCTGCAGGGCCTGGGTACTCAGAAGTGTGGTCAGAGTAACCAGAAGCACTGTCGAAAATGCGGAATATCAGAATCACACCTGAACCTACTGAGACAGGATCGAATCTTCATGGTAATTAATAAGATCCCTACGTGATTAAAGGTGGTGGAGCACTGCTCTGAAATATACAAGTATGAGAAAATCATAATTCTTGCCTTTGTACAGTTCACTGACTAATATCAGAGCATTAAATAAGATAGAATGAAAGTAAGGGTATGAAAAAAGCATAAACAAAGTTTTCAGTGCAGGAGGATATTAAAGAGAGAAGAGGTCACAACCAAATACAATTGCAATTATTAATTTCATGACGTATCATTAATAATAATAAATACTTATTTACAGATTCTAGTGTATGTACTTGGTCCAGTGCTTGGCTTTAACATGACCTGTTCCTAATAACAATGATCATGTTATATAGTTATTAGCATCGTCATTTTATATGAGTTTAAAAAAAAGGTTCAAGTGGTTATATATTAGCCAGCTATTGTCCTGGTTAGGATTTAAATCTATGTCTATTTTCTCTGTTCTTTTGATTTTTTGACACTTTTCTTGCTGAAACTTATGATTTATATCGTTACTCATCTATTACTTTTTCCATTGAATATGTGTTATTTCTGTCAAACTTGATTGCAAAAACTTTTAAATCTTCAACTTTATGCTTCTTTAATTGTCCTGTAGAACTTAAGGCACTAAATAAATATTTCACTGATATTTTAAAATTAATAATTCTCCAAAGGAGAATTTTTTAAACTTTGATAATCTAGGGCATATATTGGTTTGGTTTATCCAAAACTGTCTAGCTATAAAATAAAGGGGTCTAAAGTGTGCATGTATATATAAAAAAGAAAGAGTTATTTTAAAACCCAAGAGCATAAAATAATGACATTAGCTTGAATGTTCTAAGATCCCACTATTAACTCCCTGATATGGTGGAAAGTTAGAATATATATCTTATGTATTTATTTGTTAAATCTAACTGACGGATGCACTGTGATCAGACTGTATGTATAATAGTTCCAAATGGATTATTTTCTAATTAATTAATTTAATTATCTGATAATCCTTGAGGAAACAACCTTTGGGTAAAAATGTCCATTCACTAGTTCCATAGAACACTCGACATATCTATTTTGAAGTAGCATTATGCTCCCTCTTTTAAAAAAAGAACCCTATAAATGCAAACATGTTAGTCTTCATGCAACTCTAAACTTTGACATTGATAACTTAATAATTCAACCATTCTTCTAAAGAAGTTTCACATATGTTTAGCACTTTTAAAATAAACTCAGACACATCAGTTTTAAGATGTTTAAAATCCAATATGGTAATAAACTATTTGCTTAAGTAGATTACTTATTTTGGACATGTGGCATTTTTCTTTTTTCTTATAATCTAGTACAATATGTATAGTGTATTATAAGACTTTCCATTATAACTTGGTCATATCATAATGAATTGATTAAAAAAAAAAAGAGCGTTTGAGGAAAAAAGCTAGTTTCATTCTAAAAAAAAGAAGACATCCCTTTATTTTTTATATAGTTAAGTGCCATTCTTAACAGAAGTATTGGATGTAGCTGGACTCCTTCTGAAACAATGAACAAAAGAGGAAGATATTCCAGTTCAGCATTTCTAGATTTTGTGCCTTCATCAGTCAATGGCAATTGTAAATGGAGGTACTGGAATCTTCTCTTTGTTTTCTTGTTTTTCTTTTTGTATTAAGCCATGCAATATGTTTTCTATTTTCTTCTTTTTATTTAGTCTCAGCATGTGTTTTTCTATTATTAACTGTCTACATGTTTTGAATTATTTGTACTTGGTGACAACAAAGTTTACTAACTTTATTTTTTATTAAGAATAACAGCCTAACATTTAATATCATCTTTATTTTACAAAAGAAATAACATTTTGCAATAGAGTTGGTCTTTATTGAAAATTATTTTTAATGAGAGTTCTCTTCACTGTCCATATTGTTTCATTTTACCCCTATGATAGCTAAAATATTTATCACAGACTTCAGAGTATATTGACCTGTATTTGAGTCTCTAGGTTAAGCAATACAGACAGATACATGTTTTGTTTTCAGTGGCACTGTAAAAATTGGTACCTCATCCTTCAATGTAGTTAGCAGAGCACAAATGAAAGGTACACAGTAACTTGGAAGAATAGGGGAGAGGCCCAAGGTGACAAGATATCTTAGATGTAAGTTAAAAATCATTTTTTAAAATTTTATCCAAGATAGGTCTGAGTCTGCCTAGGATCTGGACTTTTGCATATGGGGATTTTACTTGCCCAATATTATCCAACTTATTTAGATCAAGAAATTATGACTTACCATATCAATTTTCTCTCTTCCTATCAGTGAAGAGAAGTAGCCTAATTCTTAAAACCATGAATTTTTACTAATTTGGACAACAAATTGATTTAAAAAATCACTTATTGTTTCTAAGAAATTTAAAATCTTTTATATTAGGATGTTTCAGACAAAAAATCTGTTAGGAAAGAATCTTTATTCTTCTGTATTAAAACCGCAAATGATTTTATCATGTTTAGTTTTTCTGGATTTAGCTTTGATCTTTCATTTATTTAAAATATATAAACAAAATATATGAACCGAACTACTACTAGGAACTGTGCTAGAGACATAGCAGTGAACAAGATCAATGTGGTTACTGCTTCAACATTTACTCTGAATTCCAAATTATATTCTTTCATGGACTAGACATTATGAATTGTAAATGATTTAAAATGACTCTGAATGCCTTTTAAGAGTAAGAGAGCTTTTTTTGCAGTTAGAATTCTACCAGTTTTTCATATGAGAGAATAAATAACAGCATTTAAATGAAATACTCATACTAATTTTTACACATTACTTAATTGTAATATTACTTTTCATAATAAACAGACCTATTTCTGTACTTATAAAATTATTCTCAAGGATATCATCATTTGAAGTAATATAAACAATTCATTTGTAATTAGGATTTTTTTTTATTTTTAAGACATTAGAATGATACTCAGATTGCTAAATATTAGCTTTATGAATAAAGCCACCACTTGAATATATTTACTTGCAAAAGGAATCTTTTTCAGCTTCCTCTTTCCCACATGCTACCTTGAATAGGGCAGACATGAACCTTGCTTTTGTTTTTCTGTTTCACAAATTCATAATTTGATGTTTAGTTTTCAAAAAATCACAACAATCTAAGAACAGTCATGACAATAAGAAAAATAAAATTAAGGCTTCCTAACTGTGGATTAATGCCCTTTAAGGAACCATATTGTGTGACTATATCCTGGTTGTTTAGTTTCCGTTGCCATTACTACAAATTCTATTTCATGCCTGTAAATTATATTTTCCTAGTTTGCATGCACAAAATACTATTTATTACACCAGTGGTTGGTTTTCTGGTTTCTTAAATTCATACATGTACTAGCTAGCTGCTTCATTGCCACTATTCATATATATATATGTAAAACATCTTGAACATTTATGTTAAGCTTATTGAAGATGTTTTTCCTCACAAAATATCCATATATCTTTAGTCAATAGGCCAGGTAATGTTAGAGTAAAAAGTTTAGTCATGTTTTCTTTCCTACTATAACTATTTCATTCTTGTCATACAACAAACATCTAAAATAAGATAAATAATGACTTCCAATCTCTGAGATTCTTTTGACAAATCTTCCCCAAATCTGTGATATGGGAACAGAAGACTACAGAAAATAATGCTTCATTTATGTGTCTTTTAGCCTGAAATATAGCAAAATGCTGCTGACTGAAGTTCATTTATACTAAATTAAATTGTAACAGAAAAGGCCTTTCCTAGTTCAGTGTAAATCAATCACTACTTTGATAATTAGATAAAATATATGCTAGGAAGAAAACAATAAAAGCTCATATTTTTCAAAAAATAATTTTACGTTTTTTCCCTGTGAAATAATGACAGTCTTAAAAAAATTAACAAGTATATTAACAAGTGATATACTTATATAATAAATAAGGCATTTATATTTTGGGACCATAAAGTTAATACAGCTGTAATTGTTTAGACTCAGTGAGCAACTATCCCTTTTGAAGAAACATTTAAATTAAATTAAATTAATCAGTGCAAATTAATCAAAGAAAATTAAATTTAGATGATGTCTACATCTACAGACTTTTAGGCTTTTGTGAACACAATCTTTGGCATTTAAAATTCAAGTAGAAAATATCTTAAATGTAAGTATGAAATATGTTTTATAGGAGAGTCACTTGACTCATGTTTTACTCATATTTTGATTCTGGTTTCAAGGTAAGAAAGTAGATAAATTGGCTTAAAGCAGTTTCAGTAAAAAAATCTGCAACACATATTCATTACAATTTCATAATACGGCATCATGCTGTAGCACAAAGTGTAGCATAGAATTGGCATTTTGGATATTATCCAGAAGAATATAATTACCAGAAGCATCTTGCTATACCTGTTTCATGTATAATATGCTCCCAGGTAATCTAAGGGCAGTATGACAATGAAACTCTGGAATATAAGTCATCCATGTGAGATGCCTGGAATTTAGATGCATATATCTTGTCTTCTAAACATGACATTTATGATGCTGTGGGGTTAATATGCAATGATTAATGTAATCACTGGGGTTAGTTAATTAATTTTTTTAATGATTAACTCTACAGTCAGCCACATGGGCAAATGTAGCTGTTGTGCTCAGATATTTGGAAAATCAAGCAGACAAGGTGGAACTAAAATCAGAAATGTCTGAGAATCGAGGACCCTGGATAGAACTAAGAACAGGAAGGGCTAAGAAGCCAATAAGGCATTAAGGTCTGAAGGTTGCTCAAGTGTGACCTATCTTGAGAAATGTAAATTACAGTATAACCTAACACACACACACACACACACACCCACCCCAAAGTTTCACAAAACTTTTACATTTATTCTAATTAAGTGAGATGCAAGATATATTCTATTTTCAGTTTAATTCTATTCTCTTCCATTAAAAAAAAAAACATTGCTTGCCCCTACAAATTAAGTAGATTTCACTTTACTAATGAGTCATGATGTGTAACTGGGAAAAATTGTGACTAATTTTAATGACTGGTTCTTAATATGGAATACATGTATAAGTTTAAAGAGCTTATTAAGGCCATGAAATTATCTGAGAAGATGGTCCATTTTCTTCAGATTCTCATATGGATTCATGACATCTCAAGACAATAAAAATAAAATGTATAGAGTTATTTATAGTTAGAACAACACATAGTACACATGTATTATACTGACATTTTTATATGTACTATCTCATTTAATCCTTACACTAGCCTTTTTAAATTGGTAGAAATTGTATTCAAATTTTTTAGTTGTTGAAATTAATGCCCAAAAGAAGAATATATTTTTTCCTTAGATTACTTAGTTAGTAAGTGGTAAATAGGATTTTAATACAAGCAGTTTGACTCCAAATCACTTTTTAAGGCTGTGAAATTCAGTAAACTCAACTAACTTCTTTCCTTCTTTCCCTTCCTTCCTTCAAAAAGATTTATTCATGACCTGCTCTGTGCCAAACAGTGAGAATATGAAAGTAAAATTGTCATGAAACCCTTTATAGTCTGATGAAGGATAAACAGATGTCAAGGTTGAGGGACATGTCAAAACCACAATAAGAGTCAGCAAAGCAGAAATAGACCCAAATTGATCAAGAAACTAAGGAAACTTCTTCTTTAGATAGTAAGTCTTTTGTAAGTTTCATGATGGAGCAGGGAAAATGTTAGATTTGGCAGGTTCAAAATGTGTAATCTAGGAATCTGTCACACTACATATCCAAAATTCTCGGTATTAGACAAGTACACTGCACATCAGGTCACCTCTGAGGGTCCTTGGTTGGGACTAAGGTGCATTTCCTTGAATGCTCACATATTAACTCCAGGGTTACTATTGGCAGTAATGAGATTCACTACTGGTTGTGGTAACCCATTCAGAAATCTGTATAGTTACTTTCAATAGATAGTGGCTAACACTGATTATAATTATTAGGAGTATGTGAAATATAGGTTAAGAATCTCACAGCAATTGATTATAGATTGTGTTACATGTTGAAGAGTTCAGTGTGATTTCAAAGTACTAGGGTTTTAAGAAAATATCAAACAAGTATGTAGAAATTGAGAGCCTATTGAAAGCTATAACTAGCTTCAATTTTTTGTAATTTTTTTTAAGAATTTTCCTTTCGAGAACTGGTCAAGATGGCATAGAAGGTAGATGCTATGCTCACCTACTCTCATGACCACACTAAAATAATAACAAATCTACAGAACAACCGACACTGGCTGAACAAAAGTCTTACAACTGAGGACATAGATAAGAGATCACCTTGAAACTGGTAGGAGGGGCAGAGATACCAAATGGCCCAGTCCCACAACTGCGTGTGGTGGCTGAGAATTGGGAGGGCTATCTTGGATGCAGAGTCCATCCGCCATCCCAGAGGAATGAGGGGTCCCGGCCCAGGGTTCCAGTGCCTGAAAGAGAAGTCCCCACATCTTCTGACTGTGAAAACCAGTGGAGGTTGTGGCTAAGTGAGATGGAGGGCTACAGGAGTCACAGATGTTCCTCGTAAAGGGCCTGTTTGCAGACTTACTCACTGACAGACTCACTCCCTCTGTTCTCAAGAGCTGGGGCAGCTGCTCAAAGAGTGCCAGGGAAATACAGGGAGGAACCGAGTTGTTAGGTTTTAAGGTAAGGGCTAGAGGGGCACCTTTCTCCAAGACAGAAGTGCCAGCAGTATCCATTGTTCCTTTGTTGAGCCCTCCTCCTCCCAGCATATTGACACAGGTGGCTGCCATATCTGAGTCTCCATCAACCTGGATAACAAAAGTCACTCTGCCCAGGTAATTACCTAAGACCTCACCTCTTCCATCTTGCCGGACCACCTAAGCTGCCTCCAGTGGTTTATTTCATACAAAAGGCCTATCTTGGCGCATGCTGTAGACTTTCCTAAAATCTCTCAAAGGCTCACAAAAACCAAATTAGCAGCATCTGGCCTCGATATGCCCCATACCTCTTTATGAGCAGCCCCAAGTCTGGCACTAGGGGCAGCTGGTCTTGGTTTCTAGATTGGTCTCTCTAGGCACCTATAAGCTCAGCATGGGGGGAAACCATCTGCAGACCCCTTGGTAACTCTTATGAGTTGGCTTTGGAAATGCTCAGGCTGTGGCTGAACTTGGCCTGCAGCTGGGCTCCTCCTAGGAGGCCTTTGGGTCAGCACAGCCATTGGCCTGCTTAACTACTACCAGAGCCAGTCGGCACACACAAAGGGCAGACTGGGCAGGCACCAGAGCCCTGCTAAAATGAATCCTGCTTCATATGGTCAGCCCCTCACTGGCCAACCCTCACAGTCAATCATCCCAAGATCAATCTCTTCTATTGAGATGCAAACAGATACCAAGGCTAAACTACAATGGGAGGGCACACACAACCCACATGAGGGACATGCCTTGAGCACCTTGCTCAGGTGACCAAGGAAGACTTTGCCACTGGGCCCCACAGAACTCCTACTATATAAAGCCACTCTATTGAGACTGGGAAACTTATGAACTCTACTAATACATAGAAAGATACACAGGGAGGTAGCCAAAATTGAGAGACAAAGAAACATGTCCACATGAAAGATCAGAACAAAGCTCCAGAAAAGGAACTGAACAAAATGGAGACAAGCAATCTACCAGACACAGAGTTCAAAACACTGGTTATAAGGATTTTCAATGTACTTAGGGGAAGAATAGATGAACTTAACAATGGGATAGAAAACATAAAAATGGAGATGGAAAACATAAAAGGGAACCAGTCAGAAATGAGGAATACAATATCTGAGATGAAGAGTACATTAGAGGGAATCAACAGGTTGAAAGAAGCAAAGGATTGAATCAGTGATTTAGAGGATGGGGTAGTAGAACACAGCAATAAGAAAAAAGAACCCTCCAAAATGAGGATAGTTTAAGGGACCTTTGGGACAGCATTGAGTGTAACAACATTCGCATCATAAGGGTACCAGAAGGAGAAGAGAGAAAGCAAGAAATTGAAAACTTATTTGAAGAAATAATGATGGAAAACTTCCCTAACTTAATATAGGAAATAGACATACAAGCCCAAGAAGCTCAGAGAGTCCCGAACAAGATGAACCCAAAGAGGCCCACACCAAGACATATCATAATTAAAATGCCAAAGGTTAAATACAAAGAAAGACTCTTAAAAGCAGTAAGAGAAAAGCAATTGGTTACCTACAAGGGAGCTCCCATAAGACCGTCAGTTGATTTCTTAAGAGAAACTTTGCAAGCCAGAAAGGATTGGCACAAATATTCAAAGTGATAAAAGCAAGGACCTACAACCAAGATTACTGAACCCAGCAAAGCTATCATTTAGAATCAAAGGATGAATAAAGAGCTTTCCAGACAAGAAAAAGCTAAAGGAGTTTATCATCACCATGCTAGTATTACTGGAAATATTGGAGGTACTTCTTTAAGAAGAAGAAAAAATATGTATCAAAAATGAATAAAAAGTGGCAATAACTACATATCTATCAAAAATTATTTCAAATGAAAAAATATTAAATGCTCCAATTAAAAGATAGTTTGGCTGAATGGATAAGAAAACTAGACCCTTACATATGCTACCTACAGGAGACTCATTTCAGATTAAAAGACATACATAGACTGAAAGTAAAGAGATGGGAAAAGATATCTTATGATGAACCTAGAGGGTATTGTGTGGAGTGGAGCAGTCAGATAGAGAAAGACAAATGCCATATGATTTCATGTACATGCAGAATCTAAAGAACAAAATAAAAAAAATAAAACGTTCTCATAGATTCAGAGAACATTTTGAGAGTTACCAGAGAGGAGAGGGTTAGGGGGTGGAGGGCAGTCAGAAAGGGGAAGGAATTAAGAAATTCAAATTGGTAGCTACAAAATAATCATGGAGATATAAAGTATAGCATAAGGAATATATTCGATAATATTCTAATAACTATATATGGTGTCAGATAGGTAATACATTTATTGGAGTAATCGCTTCATGAGTTTTATAGATGTCTAATCCCTATGTTGTAAACCTGAAACTAATATAATATTGTATGCCAATTATAATTAAAAAACAAAAAATATATTATTTAAAAAAATAAAAAAAAAGAATTATCCTTTTATCCAGTTATGAGCCAGATGGGAAAATATGTCTACTTGATTTGTAGTCCCTTTATAATGTTTGTCTAATTTTGATATTCAATTTATATATCATACTTTGCTTACAAAAAATATCATTGTTTCTTAAAATTAATTAACCTTTAGTGAAGAAAACATCATTTAAAAATAACCTATAAGCTCTGAAGGCAATTCCATAACAAATTTCCAGAAACACTGTTAATAAAGCTAGCAGATTGCTTTGAAAGGAAAGCATTTGTTTGGATATGTATGTTCTGGTAACGTTGATAAAATTTCTGCTATAAAATTTCTGAAAACATCACAAAGTAAAACATTTAACAATAATCAAAGGAAAGAAGAAATCTTCAATATCCATTTAAATGTATTCCTGATGCTTCTATAATATTCATTTTAGCATAGCTGCTACAACTTTAAAAATAATGGCTAAGCATCCTAAGAGTCCCCTGGTGACCATTTCTGTCATACCATATAGAGGAACACAGAGAACTGTTTGAATAGGTTTGAATGAAGTTCTACCAGCTCCAAGATTGGAATGAGATCTCCCAGTCCGCCATTACATGAGTGATGATGCTTCTCTCATTCTTTGGATATCTCCAGACATCTCAAGATTAATCCAGCTAAATGTAATCTTAGATCTGTTCTTCCTATTCTTTTTCTTCTAGATAATATATTCAGTTTCTAAAGCCAGAAATCTGGGGTTACCGCCTCTTTCTAACCATACAAATCTGAATTATCAGCAATTTATCTACAAAATATACTTTCAAATCTTCAATTCCTTTTCATGTGTATTTTTATGAGCCTACTTCAGATCATTACATAAGTCACCTCCTAAACTATTTCCTTTTTCACCTCCTTTCCACAAATTATTATTTGCAGAGCAGCAAAGGGGTCCTCTTAATAGGTAAATCTAAGCATGGGGCTCCCTTGCAATGATCACTTCAGTTGCAGTTTATTTTACTTAGAATGAAATCTAAAGTCTTTGCCATACCCTATATGGCCTTGAATGGTTTACTCCTCTCCCCACATTGTTTTTCTCTCCAAAATCCTGTGAGCTCCAACTTCACTGGTCTTCTCTGAGTTCTTTGAACAAGGAACATTTTTTTCTTGTCCCTCTGAATGTGTTCTTCTTATTGGTTATGTTGAGATTCTCACTCTTTGCATTAGCTGAAATACCAACTTTTTGAAGAATCTATTCCTGATCATCCTATTCTAAGTATATTCCCCTAAGGTGCCCTCTATTCTATTTGTTTTTTCTCAAACATTTATTAGATTTTATTTTTGTCTATCACTCAATATTAGAAAGTAAAATTCATAAGGACAAGAGTCATATCAGTCTATTTTACCATCAGATAACCAAAACACAGAATCTTACACAAGTTATATTCTAAAACATTTGTTCAATGAGTATTATTGTTTCTCATCGTCATTATTGTATGATTAAATGCCCCTTATTCTGTGCCGTTGCTACCTCCCCACTCTTTTCCTGTTACCAGGTTCATCTTTATTAAACCGACTAGAGCACATTATCATTTTTTTTTCTGCAAACTATTTATGTTTCCTTAATCTATAAAATAAAGACAGAGGTACTCAGATGAGAGTGATTTTCAAGATTCTCTAAAATTACCCAGGATTATCTTCTTTATATCATACCTCATAAACAATAAAGTATCTCATGTTCCAGCCACACTGATCTACAAAATTAACTTGTGATCTAATATAATAGCCCAGATATTTCTCATCATTAGCCCTAAAAGTGTGTTTACTTCAACTCAGTGAAAAACTCAACCTACCTGATTAATATAGAACGAAAGGCCAAAGAGAACTCCCTAAACCTTTCAAGTCAATGTAATTCCAGTCATTTTAACATGTCATCATTGAACATTCAGTAGCTTCAAGTCAAAGGATTCAATTCCGAGAGAGGGACCATGTTCCTTTAGAAAGGGAGCCCATAGAATCTGATGAAGTTTCAGATCATGCCATGACACTATAATACAAGGAAACCCAAGCCCTGGAGAAAAAAAAAAATCATTTACTCCATTTTATTTTCTCCTATCTTCTAGTACAATAGCAGGGCAGTTAAAAAGGTGATTTATATAAAACTAAATTCTTGTAACTACAGGTAGGATTTATAGGAGAAATATACTCAAGGAAACAACAATAAACAACATGGAGAAGATCTTGGCTATTGGGAAGAAACAGCAGCACTTTAGCATCTTGTCATTCTGAGATGGGGTTTCCTCTTTTCAAATAAGGATGCACACAGGAAAGCTACAAGAGTCAGCCATCGGGAAAACAATGGGTAAATTTACTGGGATATGAAATGTGAAATTCATCCTTGGTTAATATTTTTGTAGGGAAGTAGAAACTACCTTTCGGGAATTTTAACTGCCTTGGAAGGGACAGAATTTCTCATTATTTATTTGTCTTTTAAAAGAGTAATACATAGGACCCCTTTACTAATATAATCTTTCAAGACGAGGTTAGCAAGCACTTTCTACATAAGAATATCATATAATTAGATCATTTGGCTTTCAGAAACTGAGCCACTCTCAGTGGGATTTGCAAACTACCTGCCAACACAAGCTCTGCTCTTGGAGCCAGGTTCCAGTGGAGAACTACCAATGGCAATGCAACTTTCTATCACTGACAATTCTGTAGAGTCCTCCTTCTGTTTGTAAATTTCTGAAGCAAAAGCAAAGAATAATAAATAGGTCTGTCAGCAATATGGTGTAGGTGAAAGAACAGGAATTCGAGTCAGGATTATAAATCCTCACATGATTACTGCAGCTATCTAGATGTGTGAATTTGATTTTAAAAATATCACTCAAGTTCCAGGACCTCTGTTTCTTCATCTTTACATGAAGTCTCGTTTAGATGATCTTATATGTTTCTGCTTACTCTAAATTCTATGAGTTAATGATGAATGCATCGAAATTGTTAGTGTGTATTGTTTTAAAAGAAAACGTCATAGTATAGTGCCGTCAGCCTCATACTTTTTAAACTTTTCCACTACGTTTTCTCCTAGGCAGAGATTGGTAAATTTCTTTGAAGTTTCTTGTTTTTTCTTAAAAATTATGCAAATTTATTTTACTCCATAAGGTATCTTTGTTCATTTCAATACAAAGTGATGAATATAATTACTTAACATTAGGAAAAATGTCAATATAAAAAACATTAGTACCGTACTTATCCTGTGATATTAACTATCTCCTGGCACACATCAGGTTAGTAAATGAAGTTTCAGTCCAATGTTCAGCACATTTGAATTGAGTATAGCTGGAAACATACAAACATAAGTGGGAAAGGAACAAATGTGTCTGGAAAGAGGGTGGTAGGAGGTGAAATCTGGAAGATTGTTGGCAAAGGAATTGAATGAAGTAGCAGAGTTCTACAACTACAAATAACACTAGATATAGAGGATTTTTAGCTCTATAGATTATTACGGATGAAGGGGTGTTGAGATTCAAATCAAGCAAAGCTCACAATGATTCTCTCTTGGAGCATTTTGTGCCAACTGTTTAAGGCAACGAACTTTGAGTACAATATTTTAAAATTATTCCAACAAGGGTTAAATGCTTTGTTAGAGATTTTGTTTATCTAAAAAACATTTTATATACAAATGATTTTTAGACTTCACAACAATTTGAGTATACATTTCATAGTTTAAATTTACTGGGATATGAAATGTGAAATTCATCCTTGGTTAATATTTTTGTAGGGAAGTGGAAACTACCTTTCGGGAATTTTAACATCAAGAAAATATAGAAAGGACTGTAATTCCATTCCTAAAAATGACAAAGGGCCTCATAAGGAAAATAAAGGACCAAACTCCTTAGCTGGAATTTCTTCCTTACACTGGTGATAAATTACACCATGGTATAATTCAGGGAACAATTCAAGGAATAGAAATATGTTCTTTCTGGAGGAGAAAATGAAATAAATGCTGAATCATAACTGTCTTTAATTTGTAAGTGGTTGTAATATTCTTTCTTGAGGTTTTAATTATCTAGCTATCTGCAGGCGAGGAGTTAGAACAAATGACCTTTTTTTTTTAAGTTTCTGTAGTATACTGTTTTTCTTTTTTGCTTAAGAAATACTTTTATTTAATTTTTCAATTACAGTTGACATCCAATATTATTTTATATTGGTTTCTGGTGTAGTATGCTGTTTTTTTAAAATCACTGTATAATAGCTGGCAGACATCCCCTAAACTCTGATTATCCCAGAAAAAAAGGGAATTAAAAATTAAGCTAAATATCCAGTTTTCTACTGTACAAAGTACTAAATACCTCTCCCAACTTCAGGTTCTATTTTTGTGCTCTTCTTAGATTTATAGGCACACTATTCAGTAATGAGCAGATTATTTAAAATTTATTTTATTTCACAATTTGAATTTATAAAATGATTTGTGAAACAAGGTCTGAGAATAACATGCAACCTTTTCCCAATTAACCAATGGAAATCCAATTATTTTAACATCTTTCTTCAAATGCCTAAAGGAGTAACTGAATGAGACCCATGTAATTATAGTACTTCCAAGTTTCTCAAGTTTTTTATAGATTAAAAAATTGTAAAAGCTAGTAGCTAGAAACCATTAAACATACAATAAGAAGGGCCTCATTCTTTTAGAAACTAACCCCTACAATTGAAATGCATGTTTCTTGAGACTTGCCAGTGAAGAATGGATGCCTGGGATCTTAGTGTGTGCATACAGTAAACAGTATAGGTATTCAATGCAACATTATAAGAAGGATAAAACTTAATTATTGAAAAATTATGTGAAAAAATTTGTAAAACTAATATGTATGGCTCACATGAAATGCAGTAAAACAGATGTGGCTGTTTCATCTTTCAATATATTTCTTCATTATTTATTTAGTACCTTAACATCATACTTTATGTGTTATTTCCTTTACTGGTGAATGATTCATAATTACTTTATTTAATGAGAAACTACTTTACACAAAATGAGTGTTGTGAGGAGACATAGGTATGGAAGCAGAGTTCAAATTAGCTCTTTATTTCACGAACTACAAGTTTAAATGTTTGGGCATAGGGGATTTGAAAGATGCCTTATGGTGTTTTTCTCAGATACACTTGCTTGTTCAAATTCAGCCTGAGTTGTTGACAAACACTTTGTATACAAATCCAGGGACAAATTAGCAACAATGCGATAGTTCTCTATCTGCTCATTGGTAGTAAGCAATTCACAAAAGCCACATTTTGAGTAGAGAGAGCTATTCGCTTAACTATAGGATGGGCTGGGAAAGCTGCAAGAACCAAGTCTCAGTATTCATTTTTGATAAGGCACACTTCGGAGTTTGGAGAAGTCAATTGCTTGTGCTGAAACACACTTTTCTGGTAAGAAAAGAATTCAACAGAGCTGTGACAGCAGAGGACAACCTGTGGAGCCTAAACACAGTAGGCCAAAGGTTTCTTCCTATGAACATCCTTTTCTAACCTCTGTTAGTGATTTTCCCAAGGAAGTACAGCAAGAGCCCTGTGATGATTCAAGCGTTCTATAACCTTTGATGATATTTTAAATATCATTAAAAGGAAGGCTTGAAAGGTCATTTTGTTAGGAGACAAACCTTGGAACGAAGTCTGTTTTTCACTTTATTGTGGAGAACAGAAAATAAAATCTTTTTATACTGGTATCTCTCTGCATCTTTATCCATTTGTTCCTTTCTAATCTCAACAATTCAATCATGGTTTTCTGGACACAGATTAGAATTTTAAAAACAATTCTTTCCATTCTCCCTTTTACACACTTCACCCCCAACTCCAACCAAATAAATATCACAAAACCCAGTCATATTCTTTCAGCAAAAGTTCATTTTTACTTCTGAAAATATGGGGTACCAAATCACAAATCTTCCATGTCTGGGCAAAAGGAAATCTATGGACTTCTGCAAATTATTTTGAAAGGTTGTGTTCTCTTACTTCAGCTTTCTTTAAGATTCTACTTCTTAATACAAAATTTTGAATTTATAACAAAACTGCAGCTTCACATTTTGGAAAAGCACGATATAATAGGATGACAGATGATGTGTGTAATGGTTAAATACTATCTGCAAACAGGAGTTTATTAAACAACAAAGCATACAAAGCATAGAGGAACCCAGATAGTAGTCACTGAGGCAGTAATGGTTCAATACTTCGAGAGGGTTGTTGTGGACTGTAGAACATGGTGTTTAGTAAGCAAATATCCTCCCTTAATAAAAGAAGTAAAACTTAAGCCATTTGTGATTTTTTGGGGGATGGCAAGATGGGCGTTTTCAGAACTGATATGAGAATAGCTTTTGATAGATGTGAAGTTGGAGTTGTTCTAAGAACAACAACTGAGTGGGTGAGAGAATAAAAGGGCACGCTGGTTCATAATCTTGAAAATACACATTAATCTACATAATCAAGCAATAACAACAAGGTGAGCAGATGAGAAGCATGCTGCTAATGTTCCCCTTCAGTGTGAAGACATGCATTTTTTAAAAAGAGAGAATGCAGCTTCTTTGAAAATGATATCACCTTGGAATGACTAAACAAAGCTCGAAAAGTAATTAGTTTCCTCATGAATAGTGATTGCATGGTATATCTATTCTGTGATTATTTCAGGGCAAGTGATTGATTTGTTTCCACTGGACCTTGCCTCTCAAGCAGACCAGATACACAGGTATCTCTCGAAACCTTGTTGAAAATTCAAAATTTCAGGCCCCATCTCACAGTGGAATCAGACTCTGCATTTTATTGAGATTCCCAGTGATTCGTGTGCACGCGAGAGTGGGACAAACATGAGTTCAGGAGATTCTTATTTTTCCTTCATTTTGGGACAGAGGTGGTTAAAACCAGTTGCCCTGCATAAAACACTTGGTTCCAGCACTGTGAAATTTTCTGTTACCGAGGTGGAATCTTGCTTCTTATTCTTAAAGTGTTTTAATGATGGGTCCATAATCCTCAGGGATCCCAAGAAGTGCAGCTGATTCACCTAAGAGGTGTTGTAGAGGGCTGCCTCACCTACTTTCATCATCCTTTCTATTCTTTCAAGGTAAGGGCGATATAGTCAGATATCTTCTGTATACATCACACATGCCACTGAGTATTTGGGTTTTGTAAGGAGAAAATATGATAACATACCTGAAAGCACTCAGCCCATAGTAGGCATTCAAATAGATATGTATTATGAGATGGTTACTATATTTCCAAATTATTGCAAAACAACAGCGTATATTTAAACATTCATTATTTCTGTTTATATGCACAGGATGTGGACTTTAAGTCCAGGGTAGATGACTTACATACTGGTTTTCATTTATAGTTAAAGGGTGCATGGAAAAAGGGCAGCCTTATGAATGTGTAACCTGTGCTTAGAATAGCCCTACACTTAATTTAAAGCTCAGCTATGACTGTCTCGAAATTTAAAAATAGTTTTTGTAAGAGGCCCTGCATTTTCATTTCGAACATTATGTAGCTGTACCTGTGTGAAAGAGATCTAGAGGCAAGCAGAGCCAGCTTCTTAAACTCCAACCAGAAATCGTGCCTTTAAGTTCTCTTGCTGCACTTTAGATGGGAACATTCCTCAGAAATGGCTTCATACTGCAAAATCATAAGGTTCTGCAAGTTTCAAAATTTATAAAACTCAAACTCAAATGTGTTTTTGCATGGCAATTATAGGAAAATAATGGGTAACATCAAGATATCCACACTATACACGTTAGCCTTCCCCAGTGTTGGCATGATCACATTAATGGATCTGTTTCTGGCAAAGTCTCAGTAACTCTGACTGCCGAGAAACATTTAATAAGTTTTCAAGGCTACTGAAAATAGTGTGAACACTTATGTCAGGGCCAACAGAGTGCTGTGGAACCCTCCCCTCATCAATTAAATAAAAAAATGTTGGCTAATAATTTTAGTCAACCTATGCTCTAGGGTATCATAGCGGAAATGCAAGCTTTTTTTAAAAAAAAAAATACTATCTTAGTCTCCCTCAGCTTAATAGGCTATGGACATTATCAGAATCTTCAATACAGTGATTCAGTAGCTGTTGTAGTATTGCATTCTTAACTGTGCAAGAAAAAAATCTAGAGTATTATGAACTACTTTGCAATACTAGCATGGTATTTTAAAAGATGATTAATCTGCTGAAAATCAACATCATATCTTACCTTAAGTACAGAAAAATCTCACTAACAGCAGCCAGAATTCCTTTGCATGACAGACGAGTGAGCCGTACATACTCGACTCCTTAGAGGGCACACTGCCTAACTGGTCAGCTGCCTTTTTTAATGAAAGCTATTTAATTGTGAAAGCCAGCCTGGCCTTTGAAATTCTGGCAGATTGTGCTAGGTCAGACACTAGTCTAAACTGTGAAGGGATTTTTCACCATTAGGTGTTTTGAAGAGTTGGTAGCCATATTTAAATTTAATCACTAAAGACTAGTCTTCCTAATGCTGTGGTTGAGTGAATAAGATACTGGAAATCATGTAACTGTTTAGGGTTGGGAGTAAAGAATAGAAGATTGAGGGAAGCCCAAACAATTGAAGTGAGAATACAGAGAAAAACAAAGAATAAGAACTATGAAGACTATACAAAATTCAGCACTGGACTTCCAGAAACAAAATATTAGAGACAAATCAAACTATTGGGCTGGAAACAGAGGTACTACAAATTAGACTAAAAAAATAAATAAATAAAATTAAAAAAAAAAAAAAGAAACAGAGAATGGTGCCATAACCAGGGACTCTGTTAATAGAATATGTGGCAACACCATTAAGAAATTTTTTATATATTTGCAAATGAAAGAAATGCCTGGATAATTAATCTCTGCTTGGATGGATTTCTGTTGCCTGAGACTTTCAGTTGTGCTACTATATGTAATATAAGATTCTTTGTTCTAAAACCATTGAAAAGCAAGTATATACAAAATAAGGCATAAAATCGTCAAGAGGCTGGTGCCTCCGTGCCTTCTTCATACTGCCTTCTATGCTTGTCGGGATTTTAATTTATGATTTTCCATCTTTATATACTGTTTTTGTCTTAATGCTGGACTATATTTGATCACAGTGCATCCTTCAGTTAGATTTATCAAATATTTATAGACATATGAAGATTAATTTTTCTGGAGTATAGGTCTAATCAAGTAATCTTCAACAGCTCTGTGCCTCCTACAGACATATTCTTTACACACATTGAATGCACTCCTTGGTCTGGGCTTAAACTTCATTTGACCTTAACTGTCACTACTCTCTTTCATATACTCTAAGCTACAGTCAAATAGACCTACTTCACATTTCTTGATTAGGACTCATGCCATTGGTTCCTGTTTTCTTTGTCTGAAATGCTCTTCCTCCATCATGCATAGTTCAGTCCTACCCATGCTATGTTCAAAACTTACACCATGGCCTCTGTGTAAACTCTCCTACTTATTCTCCAAAGAGAGAGCAGTACTCCACCTTTTTATTTTGAAATCCAATCATCTGTATCCTTCCTTTTTTAGTATTTATCCTGTTTGACTTATATTTTAGTTACATACATGTTTTATTTATCACATTGAGAATAATCTGTATTTATTGTGTGTCCACTAAAAAGTCTATCGGTGCCTTAAGCACAAAATTGAATAAACATTTGAAGGAATCAATATAATGAATAAATATTTACCTGGGATAAAAGTATAAAAAGAGAGAAATAGTAATATGGTTTAAGAGAGAGTGGATACAACTAGAAAATAAAATTGAGAATCTATAGTTTTCTTACCCTACAAATGTTTTAAATTGAATATTCAGGAATATTTGATACCATCCTTAATTGCATCAATCGAGTGATGTCAGTGGGGATGGCAAAGTAGGATCTCTGGAAATCGCACCTACATAAAAGCAATTACAACACTGACAAAAATTGTCAAAATATACTTTTTCAGAAGTCTGGAAATTAACCAGAGGCTTGCAACATTCTGTGGATTGTTTGTTTAAAAATTGGCTGAATATCCATTAAAAAGTGAGCTTTGTCATGTTTTAGATCTCTATTCTCATTCTGTTCTTCCTAGTACTATCGTAGCCCTTAAAACCAACAGCCCTGTAACCACATTAAAAGTAGCCATCTGAAAGAAATACAGGGTTAGTTTAACATTTGAAAATCAATCACTGTAATACATGACATCAATAAATAAGAGAGAAAAGTATATGATACAATAAATAAGAGAGAAAAGTATATGATCATTTCAAGATACAAAAACATTAGATAAAATCTAATGTTCTTTCATGATAAAATCACCTAGCAAACTAGGAATAAAAAGAAACTAGCTCAATCCAATAAAGGAATTCTATGAAAAACCTACAGCTAACATTGTTCTTAATGGTGAAATTAAGATCAGGAAAATAATATTTTACTGGAGTTCCTAGTCAGGGCTATTAGGCAAGAAAAAGAAATAAAAGGCATCTAGATTAGAAAGGAAATCTATTTGTAGATGACATGTTCCCGTATACAGAAAACCCGAAGTAATACACACACACACACACACACACACACACACACATCTGTTAGGCAATGAACTAGTTCTGTATGATTGCAAGAAACAAGATTAATATGCAAAAATCAATTGTATTTCTATACACTATCAATAAGCAATCCAAAGACAAAATTAAAAACAATTCCATTTACCATAGCTTCAAAAAAGAATAAAATACTTAGGAATAAATTTAATAAAAGAAGTTCAAGCTTTGTGTACTAAAATCTCTAAAACATCATAGAAAGAAATTGAACACCAAAGTGAATGGAAAGACAGCTTCGGTTTTGATTGTTAAAGGGGCAATATTCCCCAAATTGATCTAAAGATTCGGCACAAACACTTTCAAAATCCCAGCTGGCCACATTGCAGACATCGAGAAGCTGTCCTAAAATTCACATGAAAATTAAAGAAATCTAGGGTAGTCAAAACAATCTTGACAATGAAGAACAAAGTTGTAGGACTCATACTTTCTGATTTCAAAGCTTACTACAAATCTTCACTAATCAAGACAATATGGTACTGGCATAAAAGCAGACATATGTAGATAAATAAAATAGAATGAAGAATCTAGAATAAACCCTCATATTTATAGTCCATTTATTTTCCACAAGAATGCCATTGCAATTCTACTGGAATAGAATAGTCTTTGCAATGAGTAGTGGGACAGCTGGATATTAATATGCAGAAGAAAAATGAAGTTGGATCCTTCTGTACACCAAATACAAAAATTAACTCAATGTGGATCAAATTCTAAATGTAAAAATTAAAACTTAAACTAACAGAAAAAATATAGGTGTAAATCTTCATAATCTTAAATTAAGCAATGTTTTCTCAGAACACCAAAAGCAGGGGCAACAAAAGAAAAAATAGATAAATTAATTTCATCAAAACTAAAAATGTTTTATTTCAAAGAACACTAACAAGAAAGAGAAAAGACAGCCCATGGAATGGTAGAAAATATTTGTAAATCATATATCTGATAAGGAATTTGTATCTAGAATATATAAAGAACTCTTACAATGCAATGATATAGAGATAACTCAATTAAAAATGGGCAAAAAATGAGCAGACATTTCTCCTAAGAGGATACACAAATGGCTAGTAAGTATGTGAAAAGATGCTCAATATCATTAAGCAAAGGAAAATGAAAATCAGTATCTCTTTGCACCGACTAGGATGGCTATAATAAAAAATATAAATAATATGTGTTGGTGTGGATCTGTGAAATTGAAACCCTTACACATATCTAGTAGAGATCTAAATGTTGCAGCCAGTTTAAAAAAGCAATATGGAAGTTGCTCAAAAAGTTTAACACTGAGTTACCATATGACACATCATTTCTACTAATTATAGTACCAAGAGAGCTAAAAAAAAGATATGTTCATGCAAAATCTTGTACATGAATGTTACTAGCAGAATTAATAATAAACCCTGCAAAGTGGAAACAAGGCAAATGTTTATTGATTGATGGATATAATAAATATATATTATATCTATATATGTATATCTAAATATACATATATATTTATATAAGATGAATATATAAGAAAATGTGCTATATTTATGCATATATACATGTATATTATTCAACCCTAAAACTGAATGATATACTAATATATGCTATAATATGAATGAACCTTGAAAATATTATGTTAGGTAAAAGATGCTGGGTACAAAAGACCACACATGGTATAATTCCACCTGCATGAAATGTACAGAATAAGCAAATCCATAGAGACAGAAAGTAGAGTACTGACTGCCAGGGTCTTGTGAGAGGGGAGAGTGGGGAGTGACTGCTACTGGGTATAGGGTTTCTTTTTGGATGATGAAGATGTTCTGGATCTAGATAGTGGTCACAGTTGTGCAACTGTTCCAGACATTGCCAAGGTTGCATGCGTGTGAAAATTTCCCCACTGAGAACCACCGATGTAGACCTATGTGCACTGATGTGGAAAATCTCAAAAATGTATTTTTAAATAATTATAATAATAAAAATGTAGAACAAATTGCACAGATTGTTTGCAGTTTAAGAGAGAAACAAATTTCAAATGGATAGGGTAGAAATAATCTGAAAAATAATTTTCTTAAGTGAATAATAGGTAGTAATATTTTATCTACGTCAAAGGTATGCTAGAAGTTACATTTATGAATGTTTTTCTTTTTATAATTGTTAGATGAAAGATGATGCACCATAAAAAAGGTAGTTTTCTTGTTACATTATGTACTTAAGACAGTGCTGAAAAATATTCAGTCTACTTTCCATGATGATTAAAGCATAATTATATAAATAAAAGTAAATCAAACTTTTGCATATTCGAGACAAGAGAATACAAAGAGCACCTGTTTCTACTTTAATTGCCAGAGAGAACACTGAATCTAAATTGGATTCTCTACAGAAAGAGACACCACCTTAGTTTAAAAATACCAAGGTAAAATGGCAGTAAAAGGTAAAGCATCCTTATTAAGGCTCACTTAACAAGAATATTAGTAGTGAATGATAGTAATCACTTATAGAGAATAATGTTACTTATATAATACTTACAGAATAATAGTAATCATTTACATTTTAGGATTAATTAAATGTGTCCAGCCTTGCACTGCCTGTTTTAAATTATATTTAATTACATGGACTGTTTCAACTTTATAGCTAAGAAAACTGAGGTTTAATTAGATTCAGGACATATAGGCAACAAGTGGTGAGACTGGGTCCCGAATTCAACTTCTCATATAGTTTTAAAAAGTCTTGAATCTTATGAATCAGAATAGAACAAAGGGTATGACTTGTACTACATTTCTTATTACATAGAGTGGAATTTTCAATGCCATCTTTGCCAGTAGAGGTAAAAATCATTTAGTAAATATGTTTTCATGTGACAGGGACCAGAGATACTTTCAAAACGGGAATCATGGTGGGTCTCGAGAAGGCCAAGATATGATGGTTGTCTCTACCCAAAGAATCAGGGCAGGAGATCGAAGTTGGAAATGCTTAATTGCTTGGTGTGGGGCCAAGATTTGAACCTATGTCTATCTCATTGCTGACCTCTTGGTCGTTCTACAGCACCATGCTGCTTCACACAATCCTGCAGTGTAGATGAAACGTATCAAACACAGGGCTTGGCACCAGCCGCAACCCTCAACTGTGTACCCAGAAGATGGGTACAGAACTCAGGAGCACACTCACCCTCTGCTCAGAAAGCTGAAAGCCTGACTTCTGAAAATGATCCCTCAGGGGCTCAGACACCCTGCAGTCCTCTTGGGATATTGGAGAAGCTGTTCCTCAAAAGGAG
Organism: Pteropus medius; assembly: GCF_902729225.1. Taxonomy (NCBI): domain Eukaryota; kingdom Metazoa; phylum Chordata; class Mammalia; order Chiroptera; family Pteropodidae; genus Pteropus; species Pteropus medius. Next base: position 16,171,521 of record NW_024356249.1, read on the forward strand.
CACCCACTGCATATTCCACCCAGGATGATGAGCTATAAAAGGTGCTTCCACATTATTATTATATTTGAACTCCATAACTACCCATTAAATAGTAATCAAGATTCTATTATGATTTAATTTTATAAATGAAGAGATGGAGATTCAGAGAATTTAAGTAACTTCTAGTAGGTCACAGGTCAATGAGTGGAAAAACTCAAGTAGGTCTTTTAATCCCATAAGTAGTGTTCTTTCTATTTCACCAGGCTCCATATGTAGACTACATAATTTTTTTCTCTATTAAAACATTTCTGTGCAGGTTAACAATAATTGAATCTCTCACATAATTTGTAGAGTCCCTTCTCATCTTTCTCTCAGGAGTAGAATGGAACATTTCAATATACTTCTGAGGACAATATTTGCTTTCACAAACTGTTTCTGAATCTGAGTCTTTATTTCTATCTGCTCTACTTTATTTCCAGAATTCTTTTAAAATGTTTCCATAGAAACTATTGAAGAAGAAAATGATGAGCTATGTAATATTCTCAATGGATGTCTTTCTGAATTTTGTACATTCATTCCTCAAGAGATTTGAGATTTTTTTTTTTTTTGGGAGATAGGATATATTTCTGTAGGATATATTTCTCTTTATATGTCTCCTGAATGTTTTAGGTTATAAACTCATGCTCTGCAATTTTGATGAAATATTCCAAATACTGTGAAATATTCATGTTTTATTATTGCAGCTTAAGTGAGGGTGCCCTCATCTATTTTACCTGCATTAACTTCTCGCTGCTCAGCATCTCCACAACTTCCCAATGCTGAAGTTGGGTCACGGAATACTGGAAACTACATAGCTCTGTCTAGCCATAGTGGATAAATTATTGCAGAAAGCCCATGCAGCTGGAGTGAGATGACACAGAAGAAAAGAAACAAAAAAAATGTACACTTTAGCTCAGTGGTGTACTTGAAGGAAAAGAAAAGAGGTGACAGACAGATTAATCCCAACACTGGGAATTTGGTCACATTTAGATGATCATTGAGGTCCAACATTTTTCCATAGTAATACATTTAATACCCATGAATTCTCTAAAATGAGGAAATTTGATAAATGTAGAGAATGTTGAAATTTTCCCTTATAGCTATTTACATGACTTTATTATTTACATCTGTACCATAAAAGGCTTGAAGTGAAGGCCATAATTCTGTCAATAGGTAAGAAGCTCCGCAGCTTTTGTTCAGTGCACAGGAAAGAGCAATAACTAATGCTGTCTGCTGCTGCATGTCCTAAATTATATGCTCTTATCTTCACTGGACAGTTTTATATTTTAGGATTTCCTTTATCCGCCCCTTTAAGCTGATCAAATTGCAAAAATCACTGAACGGAATTCTATATTGGCCTCACACGTGAGCTGGTGGACCTATAAATTAGCTAAGTGAGAAGAGGGTTATATATTCCAAGGGATACTATAGTTCTTTGTTGGTGAGAAGTTTTAATACTTTTAGTAATGGACTATTACAAGGACTTCTTGTGAGAAAAGGCAGAAAATAATTGATAAGAGTGGTTTATAGTAGTACTAAAGGGTTGTTGTAATGTGAACTTTTTGAATCCTATGTTACGAGTTTAATACGCTATATGCTAGACAACATAATATGGAGTTAGATTTCTTTAGCTATCACCTGCATTTCCTGCAGAGAAGTAAATCCTAAACAGGAAGGCTAAATCTTCTTTCTCTGTCCACACATTAATTCTTTTAAAAACAGCCAGCTTCTGCAACAACTACCTGCGTGGTAGTTGTGTCTTGGAAACCACTTTACCTAACACTAAAACACCTTTGTTTATGCCATCCTACTTTGAATGTTCTTTCTTTCCTTCTCCTACCTATGGGATTCAGTTCAAATGTCGTCTCCTCTAAACAGATTTCTCTAGAAAGTCTGGTCATTGGATCCTCCGTGTTCTCTCCACATTTTTAAAAGGGTTCTACCACTGCAGTGTCAGGCTTGTAAGTACATACTATGTGGCAAGCATTTTTTTTTAACACAAAGGCCACTAATATGTGTAAATACAAATGTAGTCTATACTCTGAAGAAATTTATAATGTTGTAACTACTATTTATGTATCTGATTCACTTAATAGAATAGCATATAAAGCCCAAGAAGACAGACACTGTTTCATTTATCTTTGCATTCTCAGCACCTGACACAAGGATTTACACAGAAAAAAAAAATGCTTCAGGTGCTTATTGATTGGATATGTTGTACTAAAGACACATATCTTATTTATCAGATAAAAGGCGAATCTTAAAATATATATAGATGCAAAAACTTAAATAAAATTGAACCAAAATTAGAGAATTATATATAATAGAATATTTTCATTTTTTTTGGTAAAAATAATATGTGACTCGATTCATTCTGTTGTTCAATTAACAAGCATTCATTGAGATAATACATAAACCACGTTAAGATATTTTCCCACTTCTGTATATTATACTAAATTTTGAAAATCACATGAAGTTATTTAGAATTGGAAACAAAGGAAATTTGCAATCATTTTTCCCAGATTTCTAATAAGTGATGGTAAATGATGTCTTAATATAAGCAATGATGTTCATCTGGTTATTAGACACATCGTTGCTTGTCTTCTCTATTTTGAAAAATCAATTTACAATTTACTTTCACAGTCTACTGGTTTTCTTTTTAATTAACTCTTATTAGATTATCTGAAATTAAAAGCTGATGAAATTTGACGTACATTTGGAAATGCTGACATTCTTAAACATCTAATACTCTGTCCATAGAAGTAGGATTTCCAATGGGACACATTTAAATATTACACATTCGATAAAACTCTAACAGTCAATAGGACTATATTTAATTTTAGTATTCTAAATTTTAAGCCTGAAAGAGTAGAACTAAATTATTAAAATAATATTTGGATAATTTATTTAGGATTTATTAAGACAAAAAATGTTTTTTTTGGTATCTGTCTGCTCAATATAGATATAAGAGTGGAGAGGCACTGGATATTTGAAGTCTGATTTCATCCCGTTGATATGCAATGTATAAACTCCTGGAAAAAAGGTGCACCCTCTGACGTGAAGCTTTAATGTTGTGATTATCCAATATAGATGCTTTCAAATTTCTTTAAGAGAAGAAATCATTCTGAATAAACTAAAGAAAATAAATGAAAAACATATGATAATCTCAATATATGTAGGAAAAAAAGTTGAAAAATTCACATCCGCCCATGACAAGAACTCTCAGAATGTAGAAATAGAAGGTAATTTCCTCAGCCTAGGGAAATTGTATCTAGAGAATACCTAGACATAGCGCTGTACATTTTTGTGAAAGGCTAAATGCCTTTCTCCTCTAATCAGAATCAAAGCAAGTATGTCTGCTCTTACCATTCCTGTTCATTATTTTACTGAAGACCAATGCAATGAAGCAAGAAAACAAAAGGAATATAGATCAGAAACCAAGAAATAAAATTGTCTCTACTCACAGAGATATGATTGTCTACGTAGATAATGTCAACAAATCTGTATAAACACTACTAGAATATGTGAGTTTAGCAAGGTGGCAAGATGCAAAGTCAACATACAAAAATTAATTTCATTTTTATAGACTAGCAACTGGAAATTGAAAAAATTACCATTTAAAATAGCACCAAAACCATGAAATACATAAGTGTAAGTCTAACAAAATGTGCAAGATTTATATGCTAATTACCACAAAATACTGATGAAAGAAATTAAAGGGGATCTAAATAAATAAAATATACTGAGGAAGGCTCAATACTGTTAAAATGTCAATTCTCCTCAAAGCTTGTCTAGAGATTCAGTGTAATTCCAGTACAAATTTTAGAATTATTTTTTTGTAGAAATGAATAAGTTCATTTCAAAATTTATACAGAATAGCCAAAAATAATTTTGAAGAAGAGCAAAGTTAGAGGACTCATTGTCTGATTTTAAGACCTGCTATGAAGCTACATAGTAAACAAGATAGTGTGGTATTGGCAAAAGATAGACAAATCAATGGAACCAAAGAATGAGTTTAGAAATACATTCACACATATATGGTAAGTTGATTTTCTATAAAGATATTTAGGTAATATAATGGAAAAATGGTAATTTTCTGATCAAATGGTGCTAGAAAAATGGGACATTTACATTGAAAAAATCATCAATCTATACTTAACATTATATACAAAAATTAAGTCAAATGAATTAGAAACCTAAATGTAAAATGAAAAACAATAAAACTTGTAAAAAACAGAAAAAAATCTTCATAACCTTATAAAATTAAACTCTAAAAGTGTGACAATTAATGGAATGAAAACTTACATAAATTTGTGTACATAAAAATTAATAACTTCTACTATTTAAAAGACACTGTTAAGAAAACGAAAAGGCAAACAACAGCCTGGGAGAAAATATTTGTAAGAAAAATACACTATAAAGAGATTATATCAAGCATATACAAACTTTTGATTCTCAATTAAAAAATGCATAACCCAATTAAAAAAAATGATACAAAGTTCTGAATATCTATAGGACTAAAGTAAAAAAAAAAAAAAAAAGGAAACAACTCCTACCCCCAAGAAAATCTGGCAATACCAAGTACTGACAAGGCAGAGAAACAATTGAACACCCACCTATAGCTTGTGAGCATGCAAAACATATAACCTCTTTGGAAAACCGTTTGTCAGTTTCTTAACTTAAAAATGCCACTGGCAAATGACCTAGCAATTCCACATAAAGAGCTACATAAACCATATTTTTCCCTGTACGAAAATATTTAACCATAAAACAGAGACCATCCACAACAGTACATTAAATTTATTGAGCAGTAAGGTATTTACATTATTCAAAAGTAAAATAACTGCCTTTTAGGGCTAGAGTTAATATTCCACAAATGTTCCTTTTTTTTTTTTACATAAAAAACAATAATATTAAACTTTAAGTCAGAAAAGACAGATCACCTTTTCTCAGTAGAATAACTTAATTCAGGTAGTTACTGAAGAATAAAGAAATGTCAATAAATAAAGCCTTTCACTGCAGAACTGGAAGTGCTAGTGGTTTGGGGTTGATGTACTCCGGAGGAAAATTTGCATGTTTTTCAGGGGAAGCTAAGTATTTTTGTGGAGGCAGTTTTTAGGTAATTTTTAGTATCTGTAAACAAATCTCCCACACAAAGCTCAGACAGTCCTCTTGACTTAAAAGAGTCCCATAGGGACAGGGGCTGACTCTTCCTTACCTAAATCACAGCTCCTGGCAACTTAGCACAGGCGGTCTTCTAAGAAAACAAGGGAACTCATGAACAAAACAAGACTGATCAGACATTGGAATTCATAAAATTTAAAAGCATTTATAATTCCCAAATAATGTTCTTTAGCATGAAAATTGAAAAAAATAAAGAATGGTTGCATCTGAGGATACTCTCCCAGGATTTTTACGATGGAAGTTGTTCAGGTCATCTGTTTCTCAAAAGATGGCTTCCAGGTCTTTGTCATTGTATAGTGAGAACTGTGCCTTTCAGGTCTAGGAAGCGCTGTACACCCCACGGCTGGGAGGCCTCAGTAAGGAATGCACTCTGACTGGTGACAGTTTATCATTAAGAAAAACTGAACAACGTATGTGTCCTTCCATACATGATAGATAGCATTTTTCTCAGCTGATTTTCCAGCCCATTTTGATTTCTGTCAACTGATTAGAAATCTTATTGCATCTATGAAATCTTCTATTTAAACTAAATGTCAAAAGTTAAAACTATTTCTTCTCTCCACAAATCTCTCTTGATTCTATATATCTGTTTTTGTTAAAGATATATCATTTTTCTCTTCATTTGGGCTAATCCTTGATCTTTGACTCCTCCCTGTCTCTTACCAATACCCTTCCTTGCCTCCTCTGCATCCAATAAGGGATCAAGTGCTCTCATATCTCTCTCTTAAGTATCTCTTGTTGAATTCTTTTCCAGTTCCACCGCCACCATTCTAGTTTAGGTCCTTCTCATCTTTAATGTGGATTATTGCAGTAACCTAACTGATCTCTTATTCCAGTCTCTCCTTCACTTTCTAACCTGGGAAGAAATATAGAATAGTGATTAAGCATAAGAGTGCCAGAAATAGACTGCCTGAGTTTGAACTTCAGTCTTAGATTAGTTACTTAGTTTCTTTAAGTCTCAGTTTTCTGAGTTTCTACGAGGTTGACATATAGTCCTTACAGGGCCCAGCTCATAAAATTGCTAGACATGTGTTAACTATGATAATTTTTTTGTTCTTTTTTAAAAATTATTTTTAAATTAATTTATTTATTTTAATTAGTTTCAAGTATACAATACATTGGTTGGACATTTATATAGTTTATATTAACTGTGATAATATACCTCCCTTGCAGGTCTTAACACAATGTAGTAAAATCACATGATCATAATTCTATCCTTCCATGTAAACCATGGGCTTCTTTAGACACTGGATCTTACTGTTTTTTGATTATGGAGCAACTGCATAAAAACTAACGCATAGTAAAATAGTAGGCAAATGTAAGATCTATGTTAACAGGAGTCATACTTTCATTCATTCACTCAGAGATCCATCTGTCTCTCAGTCCCTCAACCTCTCTGCTTCCCTTCATTCCTTCCTTCAGATTATATTATTTAAGTGACTTCTACATGCTGGGTGCTTTATCTTTTCAAGAACTCAATGTAATGTTAGGGAAGCTTACTTGATCATTTTAAATTTCAGTTCTTTTTACACTCTGGACTTTCAAAATAGAATTAAAAATATCATGGACATAGTTTCAACTTAACCATCTCTAAGACCCAATTGTATTCTTTGACATATTGGCAATGACAGAACAATTTCTTTAAGAGGGATTTTTTAAAGTACCAATTTCCATTATGGGTTTTAGTGGGGATTGAAGTGGGATTATTACGCTTGAGATGCAGGGGATTTAGGCAACATCTCTCCATAGAGGTACATTGTGTGTTCCAGACACACCAATCTTCAGTTTGTTATTTAATGTTTAAGGACTTCTTTAACCGTCTCTGTATGTTTGGGACAATGAAGTAGGTCTTCTACCATAGGAAGAAAAGGGCTATGGTATAAATTGAGATTTCCAAATGCCAATCTGTATACTAGGCTTGTACTATTTGCCGTAGAATGAATTTAACAACTATTTTTTGTATCTTTACTATATGTCTTTCTTGTGGGTAACTTGTTCAAAATACAGATTTCATGAGCTCTACTCCTAGAGTTTCATATTACATTGGTCAGGGGTGAGATGCCCAAATCTATTTTAGAAGAGTTTACCAGATGATCCTGATGTTCAGTGGGCCCCCTGGGAACATACTCTTAAAAGTTCTGCCCTTTAAATTAGGTTAGGAGAAGTTGAAGTTCCCCATGTGTCACAGAGGAGAGTGCCAAGGCTGGTGGTTTAGCAGAGGCTGGTATCTGTGTGGACAGTCATCCAGAAGCAGCAGCCAATAGTGGTCAAGGGAGCATTAGAGTAGAGGGATTGCACAGCTCTGATGATACGTGAGAAAATATTTCCCTCTCCTCCCTGAGGAATAACTGAGTTGAGAGTCAAGACTGTAGGCAGAAGGCTTAATTTCCTTCTAATAAAGTGGGCAAGGGATTAGAGAACCAACATCTGGTTTCTATGGTGTCACATTTGTACTATAGGTGTGGGTAATTGTTTGGTTACACTTTATTTATGTCTGGATTTATATATATCTAAATATATATATTTCACTGTCTTTCCATTTTGGGATTCAATAAATCTTTCGTTATAGAACACCATTAATAAAGCATGTGATAGGAAGATCTCTTGTTGCCAAAATTGTTTGGATAAGTTTTTCTTACCTGGCTACTGGTGAGCATATTTGTTTCTAGGAAGTGTCTTTCTTATCACAATCACTTGGCCTTGTCTTAATAACAGTGGGAAGTGACAGGGAGTTTATATTTGAAAAGATTCCATGACATTCTCCTCCAGTACATAAAAGGACAATGCCTATGGATCTCATTGGGCAGAGAAATTTACTTAGCTCCTTGCTTGTGCATTTTGAAGTTAATTCTGTTTGGAGAATCAATCAGGAGGTTTTTCTCTCTAATTCAAATATTCTCTAGGAACAACAAAGAGAAATTAGTGCTTGATTGGATCTCCTCTCATGTCCTGCATCTTATTTGGGTTCTAGTGTCAGCTCTGGGAAGGAGTATTTGATAGGTAGGAGCTTTTATTTCATTTCATCTTAGTGTTTAGCTACACTAAACTAGGTTTTCACAGAATCTTTTTGAAACAATTTTATATTTGTTCTTATGTAGTCAAACTGTTTTTGCTGGTGTTTGGGATGGCTATTTTCTATGAACACTTTAACAAAAACTGTTTGCTTGTAATATTTGATATTTCTAGGGGTGTATTGACAATAGATAACTCTCTACTCTCTCAGAAAATATGAGTATCAAGAGTGTTCATTGGGATCATGTTGTAATCCCACTAGAAATTTTCTTCTCTTTTTAAAGGTCTTAAATATCTCCATAAAATATATTTTATAAGAAATGAATACTAGCGAAGAAATTTTGAGTGGCACTACCAGTACTCTAATGATGGCATCTTAATTTTCTTCAGATCAAATGAACTTATGTTTATTAGACTTTGACATACTAATATTTCCTAGCCTTTCAATTTGTAGAATTGTTTCCAACTAGATTAAGTGAGCCACAAAGAGACTGTGAGCAAAGGCTATGGGATGCATACTGAAGCCCGATGTTACCAACGTGTTGTTTTGGTTTTACAAGAAACTCTGTCCACTTCTTCTAAAATCGTGTGTGTAATTAAAACTATAATAAAGCATTCCACTGCATTTGCTTCTTCATGTAAGAAGGGGAGCACAGCTCTGTTATTTCAGGACCACGTTTTGTCAGCATTGTTGCATCCAGCTGGATTGTGTTTGGTGACTGAACACACCTGAAAGACATTCATGCTAGCAGATCCCTCATTAAATCCCCTCAACTGCACCCACTGCTGTTAAACTAAAATTAGGTGACCAGGGTACTTTGGTGATTTTTAAATTAATTTTTTTTCATTAAATTTTAACCAGTGCCTAGAAACTTATTAATGATTGTTTTTAAAATCTTGTCAGCCACCAGTTGCTATTATATGAAACCACTTACAGTTAGTGTACATATTTTAGTTTAACGAGAGGGTTTCATTTTGTAATGCATATTAACTGTAAGGACAAGGCAAAGGAATTACATGTTAATGACAATGGCTAACAATTTTATATTTGTTCTTATGTAGTCAAACTGTTTTTACTCGTGTAAAAACAGTTTGAGGAATAACCAATATTATCTCATTTATTCCTCAAACTGTTTTTGCTGGTGTAAAAACAGTTTGAGAAATAAATGAGATAATACTGGTAAAACCCTCAGTGCAATATTTGCCACAGTGGCAAATGCTAAGGGTATTACTAGTATTATCTCATTTATTCCTCTCAATAAGCTGAGAAGATTGAGAAACAGACAGGCTCGGAAACTTGCCCAAGATCGTATAACTAATAGGTGGTGAAGGCCAACTAAATAACAGACTGAATAAATTTATATTGCTTGAGAGCTCTTTAACCACAGGTTAAAATTATAAGGCTGAGAGTGCTTATGATTCTCTGTTAAGCAAGGAAGCTGGGTAAATCTACTTCAAATTATGGGTTGTGTCAATACTTTGTATTTCTAAGTGTTTTTCACAGCACTTTCTACTGTATTATTTTATTTATCTTATCACAGTCTTACGAGGTGTATAGGTGTAGTGATATTGTTTTCTACTGTGAAGAGAATAAACTTTTGCCTGAAGCTGCAGAGCCTGGACTAGAATCTAACCCCATGAGTTGGGCAATTTCCATTGAACCATATGGTCTCTCTTCGTAGGCCAATCCATTCTTTCCTAACTGTAATATTCAGTGAACAATAATTCAGAATAAAACAAGCTAATAAAGAGTGTACTTTAATACTGCTATATGTTTTTAACATAAAATCCCCAATATCACATAAACATTTTCCAAATTTGTAAATGTTTTATTTATAATTATAACTTTATGGGTGGGAAGTTGAGGCATAACATTACTGAAAGACATTAAATATGGGTGGTAATATATATACTAAAAAAAAGGCTATTCGTGTTTTACTTTTTCAAAGAAAATGTGTGAGAAATCCAAGTGAAGCAGTAACATAGTAGGAAAATGCTTAATCCATAATACATTTAACATGGAAAATCTACATGTGATTTGCAGTATAAATTTTCTAGTAGCACTAGAAAAAATATTTTCCTGTCTATGAGATAAATGCAGACAGCTTTTCAGAATTTTTCATGACATCGATGTATAAATTAAATTTACCTTATCAAGTCCTCATAACAAGACTATTGTAAAAGGTTATCGTAAAGGTTATTCTAGTCAATGATCTACACAGGAAATGCCATTAAAACTAGATGACAATGATATAATGCCAAAATTTAATTCAGTAAAATATCTATGAAAGACCAAACCACTACAGTGCACATATATAATTTTCTGAGGGTCTGGATCAATCTAAGAGTAAAATTAAAAAATACAAAATATCTTGCAAAAATATAGCTTTGGAGCCACATATCATTTTAAAAATCAGATGACAACTGTGATCGGAACTTCTCCTTCTAACATTGCAAACAGAAAATTACAGTTGCACATATTTAATGAAATAAAATCTATGTAGAACTACTGAAGATCTAGCGACAGTCTTTAAATTCCCAGAAGCCCAATCCTCACATTCGAATCCTTCCAATACATGAATGGATAGTGTTAATGCCCCGTTAACATTTGCCACAACGAGGCTTTTGGTAAGGATTAACATGAAAGATTTGAAGGCTGAAACCACTGCCAAGAACCTGTATTTTTTTGGTGAGTGATCAAAGAGAGATACAATCCACTGTAAAGAGAATAAAGTTAAAAGCCTTTATGAAAATTAAGGAACACGACCAACACACGGACTTTAGAGGTCTCTCTGACTAGAAGTATATAAAATTGCAATAAGAGTAACAAAATAATTTACTGAGCACTTCGATGTTCCCACTCAGCTTTCCACTCAGCTCTATAAAGTTAGTACTGTCGTTATCCTCATTTTACAGGGAAATCAATGGAGGAACAATGAAGGTGAGTAACTTGCCCAAGGTCTGACTCCAGACATGGCACCTGAATTAACAGAACTCATTAGGAAGGATTTCAGTTCTCCACTTAAAAACATTGTGGTGTTTATTTTTCCTATAAAAGAAATTATTTTAAAATAAATTGAATGCATAAAAGGCAAACTTTTGTATCACAATGGATGTTAAAATAAAAAAGTAACAGTCATAAAATTCACTTTACTGACTGCTGCTTGCCCTGGCATTTGAGGATTTTAGGCTCAGTGAGCTGGAAAGCAGTTCAATAGAAACTCTGTCTGTTCCCTTGCAAATGCTTTCATTTAAAGTATATGGTTGTCAAATATTATCATTCCTATCATTTATAAAAACCTCTGCAGCCTTACCTCCCCAAATAGTCTACCAAATTATTCAATATATTTATGTATATTATATACATTAAATATATATTTGGTGTGAGTGGAAATAATTAAATTTTAAAGTCTAAATATCTATTTCATGTTCGTCATTCATCTCAGATATTTATTTCATACCACAAATTTATCATAGTACACATTTAGTCTAGTAGACACTTATAATCTATTATCCATTATTTATGTTAATTTAAACTCTAATCTTAGAAAAAATATTCTTTAGCTTTGCATGACAGTTCACTTTTGTGAAAACAAACATTGCCTATGTGAGTTAGCTCCTCTTTTAGGGTTAAATAGTATTTGTCAGCTTTGACCTGTGTACTGTGTCCTCAGAAGAGTGCTTCTTGGCTGGCTTAGAGAAGGTGTTTACTGATCAATATGTTATTGCCTTGCTTTATGACAAAACTCATTTTATTTTGGTTTTTCAAACTTAGCCCAAGAAATAATGCTCTGAAACCCCACAACATTGCTATATGAAGCATTATTGAGTAAAATACTGCCAGGCAGGCAGGTGCATAAGTATGTCCCAAACTTAAAAAAATTAGATAAGGAAAATTTAAAAATATACATTAGGCGATGGAATAAAATTAATTCAGCTCTCTTCCTGTTCCTGTCTATTTTATCATTCCACTCTCTACCCTCTTTTAAAGTTTTCATTGTAATTGGCGAGGGAATGTAGTTTTCTTCACGAGCTTGTGTTCCCTTAGCCCGCAGATGTCGGGAAGAGGTGGGAGTGAATGCAGCTGTGAAACGGAATCAAGTTCCATCCCCCCGGTAAATAGTGCTGTGATCTGCTTTCTATATGTAGCTTTCTAACAGATTCAATTTTAAGATGATAAACCCAGACTAATTGGTCTCTAACTTTCTGATCCTAGATTATATTTTGAGAGACACGCTCAGAAAAAATATGCTCGTTATTGTTTCCACAAGGACCCTGGATACAAATCTTGAGACATCCTAGAATTAAACTGATCCCTGAAGACCATAGCTCCTAGTGGTAGAATCCAGTCTCTTACCATATTGGGTTTCATCCAGACCACTTCAGTCTTAACGTACTTGATAGCGTCCAGTAGTCTTGTGTGTTTGTATGTACATATATATATTATAGTCATCTCCCTCTATTTTTATTCCTAGCTGCAATAAAAATTAATGATCACCACATATGCCCTTCAAAGTGACATAATTCATTCGTAACATTTTAACTCTGATATTTAAGATTACAAAATATAAGTTACAATGAGATAAGCACTTTTAAATTACATGCTATACACCTGTTAGAATATAATGAAATAATAGGAAAAGCACTTAAAGTTAGAAATGCCACTATTCTTCACTTTACTTGGGTAAAATCTCATTAAATTTAATTTGAATTTTTATTATATAAGTACCATAGAATCATGTCCTAAAAATTATAACTGTACAAACATTCGGCTGAAGAAAGGAGAACATGCGTTATAAAAGATAGTTTTGTTATTTACTGGGCAAAGAGAGTGCCTTTCTCTAACTGACATTTTAGTACTAATGAATGATCACAAGCACATTGTTAAATTACACGCAAAATTGCCTTGGCTTCTTAACCTGTGTCTCAACTATAGGAGCCACAAAATCTATAAGATGTGTCTGTAGATTAGCATTTCTGAGAACTACGGAACTATTTTTTTCTATTATTTGAAACACATACACAAAAATAAAGTGACAAGAATAAATGCAACAGCACACAGTGGAAGCTGTAATATGGACAACACGCGTTATTATAAAGACAGTGTAATACTTCGTAAAAATGGGACATTGTGAAGATAGAAGCTCTTATAAAACTGAAAGCCATTTTTCATCACATGGAAAGAACAGAATGACTGATGTTACAAAAAATATTGAAAAAGAAAGGTTATCTCATCTCTTATTCACATAATTTTTCCCCCCCAAAGGATAGATATGTCTGTTAGGAAATGAATTCACCTGGAAAAAAAATCCTGTAAGTCATTAGGATACGCATTCCCCTGTCACTGATAACCACATGAATAAACCATTGTTACTCATTGTGGAACACATCACGAAGAATAGTATATTGCTGCCTTGAGGCTAAAATTTTGAAAAATTATGATACCTTTCAAAAAAATCAGTATGTCTGGTGTCTACTTGGCTAGTTTAGAAATGAAATTTGGGAAAGATTTCTATTTCTAGTTTTCCCTTTTTGAATCTCTGACTCAATATATTTCTCTGCTAACTTTGGTGCATTTTAAAGAAATATTTGTGGCTTGAATTAGAGGTCTTGGAAGCTCTAAGCAAAAACATACTATAGTCATTACTAGTATTTTAGAAAACGTTTGACTAAAATTGCCAAATAAGATACCAGCATCCTGTTTGCCTTTGTAGAAAATGTTTACAGAACTCAGGCATCAAATGTGTTTAATTTATAAAGTTAAAATAGTGGATGCATTAAAAATATATATATGTATTCAGACTGTCCCCTTCTCCCTTAAAAAAAAAAAAAAAAAGAAAACTAAAAATCCATGTTTGGATTTGAGGTAGAAATTTAAAGTTAATTTAATAATGTGGTATAACATTGGATTTACTCCAAAACCAAAGAAAGCATCTATATTTAGTTACTCTGAGGGCTTTTTAGGAAGTTGTGATTGATTCTTTAATGAAAACAAAGTGTTATTTCACCGTGAAAAAGATCTTGAAGAGATTTGAAAAGTAAGGGTAGTCCTAGCCTAAATGAAACCATTCAAGCAGGGCTATGAATGCGCTGTTGGCAGAGATTTATAGCATCTATTTAAAATGCTACTCTTGTAGGAAATGAGAAGAAAGAGAAGAAAGAAAAATCCTCTGAAAGTCAGGAAACTATTGGGAAAGCAGTGAAAATCTTAAAAAATAAAATATTGCAAATCACTAATATCTTCAGCTATTTTACAGTCTACAAAATGCACAACAGACTTCTACAGCTTAGAAAAAGAATTAATTGCTTAAAAGTTACAGAACATTCTTTATTTATGCCTGACAATTTCTGATACAAGTTCGATTTATAGCAATTTTTATGAAAACACCATATCTAACACGTTTAATTGTAAATAAAGATTTTGGTGAATGTTAAGTGTAACCAAAGAAGTCTTTTGTCCTTTGACAAGAACAAAGACCAAATACTAATACTAATACTAGTACTAATACTAATACTAAAACTAATACTAATACTAATACTAATAATAATGAGAATTTTGGTAGATAGAAAAAATGAGAATTGAAATAAATAAATGAGGCCCAACATTGCTACTTTAATTTTAGAATATATAGGTGTGATTTTCAGAGGAGGAAGGTGCAGGGTCATTATTTTATAATTATCTGGCTTTTATGCATGCGCGCGCGCACACACACACACACACACACACACTTGTATGTTTATAGCCACTGTATGCTTTACATTGTATGATACCTAAGACTCCTATAAATATGATCATATAATACTTATGTTGGGGGAAAAAACTCATACAGACATCAAGGAGAGTAGCCTTTGGCATTTTTCTTGAGAAAGAATTATGAGAGTGAGCTCAGAATTTATAGATGGAACTGGATGGAGCCATATGACTATTAAAGGATCAATCTTAAAAAGCTGCCAGTTCAACTCCATGAAACCTTGGGAATTTCTCATTAATGTGGACTAAACGAACAGCCAATATGGCTTATAGACACCAGGAAAGATCATCTAATTTGCTAAGGATGAACATTTAAAGGATTAAGATTCATTACCATGGCTATCAAATATCACTTTTGGTATAAGTCCCTGGTTCAAACAGCTGGGCACTGAGATGTTTCACTGACCACGTTTGTCTTTAGTCTCCTGACCTGGCTTCTTGATTCCCTGCCCCTCTTATTGAAATTCATTTTTACCAATTTATACAGATGGCACCTGACCTCTACTTGTCTCTCTGTCCTTTCTTCCATTTGTGCCTAGTGAATGTGATCTCTTACCTCCTTAATATTTGGTGCAAACTAATCCTCTTCCAGGCTACCTGAATTTCAGCCCATGGCTTCCTCTACAAAGTCCCGGCACAATATATTTCTTTGCATTTGTTCCTCTGTTTACTCCGTCTGCTCGAGTCATGCCTGCCAAGTGAGCAAAATCACAAACTTCTCCTTTTCCATATGTTTTAAGAATTTCAAACTGGATCACATTAAACCCCTTTGTTGACTGTGATGATGTTCCTTATTTTCATTTGTTCTTCCTTTCTCTGTCTATGTTCTTACATCCATATTTCCTTGTGAGTCATCTAAGGGACAAGCTATGTCTTCACTGAGGTGAATTTTATACTACTCTTAATATTTCCCAGTATGCTTTTTTCCCTAGAATATATATATTATTTACCAGCACTTCATGTGCACAAAAAGCAAGCATAAGTAATATCACTACTATACTTGGTCATTCTCAAGAAGGGGAAACACACTATGTATGTAACAGGAACTCTAAGGTACATATTTAGTTCGAAAAAGCCCTACTTAACCCAAATCTCATATACTGCCATCCTAAAGAGGTGAAGAAAGTCACTGTTCTAATTCACACAAATACACCGAAAAAATTTTGTCATTCTATCCTTCCTTTATTTTTCTACCAATGCATAGCTTTTATCATTTCAATGCTGATCACAAAAAATAATAAGGTATTATTTTTTAACAAGCCCAATGCAATTACACATTTTCAGTTTTTTTTTCTATTAATCAATATTTTATCTTTTATCCAAATGGTTCATGTGCACGCGTGTATGCAAGTATGTACACACACAGTCTGGAGAATGTCATTTACAGAGATATGGAAGAAAATGGGCCCATGTGTTTAAGATTCCCAGTATGGATTAGGATTTCTGAGAGTCACATTACGTTTCTGTGAGAGTTCGTAGGGGAATTGGGGTGAGTCTTTCCGACAGGAAAATGTTCTGCAGGCAACTAATTCCTACCTGGCCCCTTTATATTACTCCCAATGTTCTTGTTTCAAATACTAACATGTTCAATTTTTTTCACTGAGAGTTTAGAATGGCATTGAACACAAAATCTATCTTAGCTGAGTGAATGCTTTTCTTCTTACTGTTAAAAGAGTCCGTTTGGAAAATTACAACATGAGTCACCTAAGAAAAAACAGCAGGGATACCAGCAAGAAAACTTTAAAATGTGCTGAAAGAGCCACCTGCATATGAGACTAAAAATGATCAGTAAAAGCCACGACTGAACACAATCGATAAATGACCCAGGTCTAGAGACAGTCTTGGGAAATGGATCTGCATGGAATGCTAAACTGTTGATACACAAGGGCAGCATATGTGCTGGGAGGTAATTCAAAATGTAACTTATGCCCCCGAAGAGGATAGAAAGCTTATTTGTATTATTAAAGCATGTGTTCCATATATCTCTGTCAATTGTGCATTCCAGATATTTACCTCAGTTGTGTGAGAATTTCTCAAGGGAATAAAAATTGATATGATTAACGCCCTCTGAAATTCCACTGGATGTATCAGCTACTTCCTTTTCTTTACTGAGATGACAATGTTAAACCAAGTGACCTCCCTGATGTCCTGTGTCTTCCCAGCTGAATCTTTCAGACATCGGGCTGGATGGGTGGTTAAATTTTTGTGTGGTTCTTTTTTGTCCTCAAAGCTTACAGTCTTTCTAAAATTTCTTGTTTCAACAAAATTATTTTTTACTTAAATTTCTTTAACTGTACATATGTACATGTATATATGTGCATATATATGTACATATGTATGTATGTGCATATATATGTATGTGTGTGTGTGTGTGTATATATATATATATATATAGAGAGAGAGAGAGAGACAGAGAGAGAGAGAGAGAGAGAGAGAAAGAGATATGAAAACCAGATAGGATGAGAGACAAGAGACTAGAGTTAGAGCTAGGAAAACTGTAGGAAGCCATTTTGAAAGTTCAGCGGCTTATATAACAGCTGAATGTGAGTGAGCCTGGAAAGGAAAGAAAATAAAAGATATAAGGACTAAAATACACAGTGGGTTAGGATTGGGGTCAATAGTTGACCAAAAGATGAAGAGATGTTTTCAAGGGAAATTTACTTATTTTTTAAATTGTATATACATTTATATTTATACTTTTATTATTTTTTAAATATTTGCCGAAACACTGACTTTAATTCTTAGGAGTCGGGGGTTGATGAGATCGATGAGGATGAATGTGTAAAGAAATAAATTGAAGGCAAAAGTCAACATCTTACAGGGTGGGGAGCGCACTTTATAAAATGGGAAGCTAGAGAAGCGCTAGCGAAAGAAGCAGAGGAGGAGTCAGTGTGCTTAGAAGAGACGGGGGTCGCGCATTGTGACAGAATCTAAGGGGTGGGAGCAGCATGGAGTGACTAATAATAGAAAATGCAGCAGAAAGGTGAAGGAAAACACAGACTGACTTGAGCAGATGAGCATTTGTGTCCTTAAACATTATCATTATAGGATGAGGACAGAAGCTTACCTGTAGGGTTTTAGAATGAGGAGGGTGAACATGTCATCAAAAACAAAAAAAACGAAAACGAAAAAATACTTTAATCAATAAGTTAGATTTTCTAGAAATAATAGCAAATTGGAGATAGAAGAGTCACATGAGTTTTTAAAAATCATGATAGAGAAGTGTTTGGATCTTTGAGGGGCAGTGAGCGATGAGGTATTAGCATTGCCATAGTACTGGGGATAGGAGAGGCCATGGACCAACGTTCTGAAAAATCCAGTGACAAAGGGTGAAGAGTAATTACACTGCATTTTCAAGATGAAGAGTGATATATATTATCCTTAAATATTAAGAGGATCGAGGGCTTTTTTTTTCTTTTTCTTTAACACTTTGATAAATTGTTAAAATCTATCAATTTTGGATTCCAGGCAAATAGCCTCCTGCTTGTTCATCTTGCCTACTCTCTATTTGAGCAGAATACTAAAGCTACAAGCCACATTTTTCTCCTGTGAAAAATGTAGGTGGAGGATTGCTTCTCTGCACACAGAGAGGAACTGAATTGTTGCTATTTTTGCTCCTTATTCTATTTTATTCGTCTCTTTTATAATCTAATTAGATTTCCATCAGGATCCATATTTCACTCTTTAGTAAGAATTAAGACATTTTAAGGTAGAATTGGATAAGAACTTTCTGTCTTAGGCTTTTTAATTCAATTCATACACTTTTATGTAGTAACTACTGTGTGCGAGGCATTGTCTGTGTGGACCACCTATGATATATAAACTTTGACAGAATCAGAAATTAGATGATTTCTATAGGTAAGTGAGAAACAAACTATAAACTTGCTTTAGAAGGAGGGACATTAAACTGACTCTAAAAACAACCTATTGACACTTCACACTTAGCAAATTTGTTCTGAACAGTAGGAATAAGCTTTGAAAACTTGCCTCATGAGTATCTCTAATTACATCTTCTAATCACACATTACATTAGTAATCACCTCATTTGAGTTCTCGGAAGTTTTAGTTTCAAATTACATTTTTTGCAGACTTATAGTATATATTTCACTATAGGTTGTGTCAAATAATTTTGGAAATAGGTATCATATGTAAATTCTTGAAGTTGTAATAGAACATGGAAATTATTTAGTCCCGTCTCCTACTGAATTTAGGAATCCGTACACAAAGACCATCTGCCCTTTCTTCGAGTACTTTCAGGGCTGGAGAGCTCACTGCCTTTCGATGATGATCATTGTGTAATAAAAAGCAAGCAACATTCACTAAAGTTATGGAAGTTATTTTTCAGATTCCAGTTGCATATTGCAGATCAGGGAGTGTAAGATATTAAAGTAGTTTGTAAGACATAAAAATGGCTTCTTATTCAAAAGAAGGTCATGTTTTCTATTAATAGAACACAAGTTTTAGAAAAGGTGAATTGTAAATATGTTCAAGAATCAAAAGAAAACATTAGACATTTGGAACAGAGGCAGGTGTTTATAAACAACAAGAGACTGTCTGAATAATTATCACTTTGGGGATGCAGTGCCCTAATTCTGATGAGTGGGTTCTGCTGGTTCTCAAGTTTCAGGTTGCTTTGCTGATCGTTTGCTTCAGGGAACAGAAGGAGGAAGAGGCACAGAAAGAGGGAGGGGAGAAAAAGGAGAAGAGGAGGAGGGACAGTTAACCAGTTTTCTGTATCATCTCACCCTCTTATTCTTTCTCTCTAGGTTCGCTTTGCCTTATTGAGAAGGGTTACGCTCTACTGACATGGAAACCCTATGGAAATAGTACAACTGATTAAAACCTGTGAGAAATGTAGTGGAGACAGTGGAATTTTTGTGTGAAATAAAAATTATGTTATCCATGAGCATGGGCATATAATCAAGGAAACACTGGGGTATCTAAGACAGTCCTCAACCACACACTTTTCAGTATCGAAGGTGGAGCCAGGGTGTTCAGCCTCAGTGACTAAAAGCATTTGCTGGTGTATCCCACATCTAGGTCCCCTCCACCATTCTCTCAATGTTTAACTTTTCTTTGGCTCTAGCATACTTATCATAGAGAAAAATTGCCCAATTTTATACTATGCTCTTTCTATAGTTTATTTCTGGTTTATTATGGTTAAAGTAAAAGCTCTTTATTTAACTTGAAGTAAAATTAGAAATATGTGGACTGTATGTCTTTGGAAAAATGTCTATTAAAGTGCTCAGTTCGGAGTGCATAGTTTTCATTTAAATTCATTCTAGGGGTAGTTTTCATTTTATAAAAACAAATGTAGATTTTGTAAACTTAATTTCTTGAGTGGTATATATTCTTCACTTGTTGAGGATAGAAAATAATTACAAAGCAGTTATTGGCTAACAGCAGGCTTGCTTGGCAACCGTAAGTGATAAGACCTGATATGTTAGATTACCACTTTTTATGGCAATATAAAATGAGTTGAATTTTAAGTTGGTGTTTCATTGCTTTGCAAGATAATTAAAAAAATTTTTTTTTTAGGCAAGGCAACCCTTGGTTGACCTCAAAGATTGCAAGGATCTTGTCAGCCTACCATCCCTTATTTAAAAAAAAAATTTTTTACGTCTACAGCACCTGGTCTCTCATCCAAGTATTAACTAGGCCCGACCCTGCTTAGCTTCCGCGATCAGACAGGATTGGACTTGTTCAAGGTAGCATGGCCATAGACTACAAGATAAATTTTTAAGTGAATAAAAACTTACATGAATTTTTTTTCTTAAAAATACTGTTTTTTGTTTGTTTGTTTGTTTGTTTGTTTGTTTTTAAAAGGTCTGGGAAGACATAGTTAACTTAGCATTGCTCAGCACAGGCTGAAGTAGCAGGCAGATATGTCTTCATTTTCACCCCTATGGTCATGACAAAGTCACTTAACAGAATGGTAGAGATGATGTATGTTCCAGGAAAGACCAATTTCACAATTGGCACATTTATAATAAGTTATAAATAAAAAACTTGTATAAATCAAATGGGGAAAAATGTTCTTCCAGCTATGCTATTATTGTTCTCTTCCGTCTTCTTGGGTTCATCGTTTAGCTATTCTTAAAGTATAAAACTAATCATTTAAAATCTCCCACCATTAAAATGAAAAATCATTATTGTATGCATTTTTATATATCTTTATAAATACATTGGGACCTAGATCCTTTTTCTTTTTTCTTTTTTAAGTAGTAAGTCATTATGCAATAAGCACATCAGACTGTATCAGGCTGTAATCATCTATGGATTCTTCTCAGTTTCCAGCACTGTTCCTTGAAAGAATGAAGAAAATAGGTTTAGAAGTAAATCTTTCATTCACTTATGCAATTGAACAACAAAAACAAGAGGCACAGAAAGCATGGTGTCTGGGACTCATTCATTTGCTGCTAGAATAAGTTGAAATTGTAAAAAGAATTATTTGAAAACCAGTTTAGCAATATCAATAAAGAACTCCAAAAACTTTCATACTCTTTGAACTTTCAATCTCATAAAATCAAGCCCAAGGAAATAACTAGAAGTAATCAGAGTTACTCCTCATAACATTGTTTATGAATACAAAAACCCTGGAAGCAAACTAAATGTTTAACAGTAAGGCAAGAGCTAAATAAAATTGTAAGATGGAATGCTGTGCAGTAATTAAAATATTATATTTTAAAATTACATGGTATTGAAAAATATTTTTGTTACAATATTAAAGAAGAAAGAAATCTTAAAAATAACTCATTGTCGATGATAGTATTAATTGTGATATTTATTGATTTATTCAATTTTTTCTCTTTATCCAACTTTACCTCCATGAACATTATTACACACAATATACACACACACACACACACACACACACACACACACACACTATAGATAACTCTTTCAAAAAAGACTGAAAATATTTACCAAAATGTTGGTAGGTAAGACAAGTGTCATACTATATTAGTTTCAGGTATACAATACAGTGATTAGACACTTATATAACTTATGAAGTTATAATCCTGATAAATCCAATAGTCATCAGTCACCATTCATAGTTATCAAAAATACTGCTGATTATATTTCCTATGCTATATTCTACATCCTATGGCTTTTTTGTAACTATCAATCTGTACCTCTTAATTTCCTCCCCTCTTCACTCATCCCCTTAAAACACCCCCCAATCTGGCAGCCATCAAAATGCTCTCCATATCTATGAGCTTTTTTCTGTTTTGTTTGTTCATTTTTCCTGTTCTCTACATTGCACATACAAATGAAATCATATGACATTTGTCTTTCTCTGTCTAACTTATCCCACTGAGCACAAGGTCCATCTCTGTTATTGCAGATGGTGAGATTTCATTCTTTTTTTAATGGCTGAGTAATATTCCATTGTTCATATATAGTTGTCTCTTCCTTATCCATTCATCCATTTATAGACATCCAGTTTGCTTTTATATCTTAGGTATTGTAAATAATGTTGCAATGAACATATGAATGCACAAGTCCCTTCGAAGTTGTGTTTTGAGTTTCTTCAGATAAATACCCAGAAGTGGAATGGCTGGGTCTTTCTTTGTCTCTTGTTATAGCCTTTGTTTTAAAGTATATTTTGTCTTGTATAAGTATTACTACCCTAGCTTTTTGTTTGTTTGTTTTGTTTCCATTTTCATGAAACATCTTTTTTCTTTCCTTTATGTTCAGTGTGTGCCTCTCTATCTGAAGTAAGTTTCATATAGGCAGCACATTCAAGAGTTTGTTTTCTTGTCCATTCGGCCACCCTATATATTCCATTGGAGCATTAACCCATTTACATTTAAAGGAATTATTGAAAAATATGTTGTTATTGCTATTTTATTATTTATACTATTTTTTCTTCTTCTTAAAGAAGTCCCTTCAATATTTCTTATAATACTGATTTGGTGGTGATGAATTCCTTTAGGTTTTTCTTGTCTGGGAAGTTCTTTATTGTCCCTCCGATTCTAAATGATAGCTTTTCTGGGTAGAGTGATCTTGGTTGTAGGTCCTTACTTTTCATCATTTTGAATATTTCATACCAATCTCTTCTGATCTTCAAAGTTTCTGTTGAGAAATCACTTGATAGTCTTATGGGAGCTCCCTTGTAGGTAACTGCTTTTATCTTGTCATTCTTAAGATTCTCTCTTTGCCTTTAAACTTTGGCATTTCGATTATGATGTGTCTCTGTGTGGGCCTCCTTGGGTTCATCTTGTTTTGGACTCTCTGTGTTTCCTGGGCTTGTATGTCCCAGCACTGGAACCTGATTTGGGGAGTTGAATGTGTGGCTGGGATGCTATTACTACTCTGGAGGGACTTCTATAGCTGATGTATCCCTCCCGATTTTTAACTGCCACATGCGGTTGCATGACCAGTCCGTTCTGCTTCTCTGCCCCTCTTACCAATCTTGTCATGGCTTCTCCTGTATGTCTTGAGTTGTAGGACTTTTGTTCAGCTAGATTTCAGTGATTCTGAGTGATGACAATTCTTTAGTTTAGTTATAATTTTGATGTGGTCATGAGAGGATGCAAGCTCAGCATTTACCTACTCCACTGTTTTGACTGGATGCCCTTTAAATAACTTTTATTATTTTCCACAATGAACATGTGCTTTCATTATCAGCTATGATATAAAGTTGTGAGAGAATGAAGATATAAAACTTTGTATATACCATGATCCCAGTTTCTTAGTAGAGCACGATATATGTTTATATATGAAGAAAAAAAAATCACTAAGATGTGAAAAAGATGAAGTGTACCATCTAGGACTTGTTAAGAACTTTAGCCATGACTGTGTCAAATCTATTTATTTTAGAGATAAGAATGCTGAGGCAAGACGTGGAAAAAGATTCTTTCAAGGGCATGTAAGTTAGAAGTGCATTTGCATGTATAGGATGCCAGAGTTACCAGCATGCTTCTGATTCAACCAAACACGGCGTCAGATTCAGGGCTCAATACAAACATATTTTGATTTGTAAGTCCCTAAAATTCTGGGTACTATATAGTCAAGGGTACATATTTTGGGTAGCTAGAATCAATTGTAAGGAGACTCTGTATGAGTATTTATTTATTTCTTTAATATATCTTTTTGTAAGAGTGAAAATAGAATTCATCTCATAGTAAGGGTCAGCTTTATTTGAGTAAGGAAATTTTGAACCATTCAAAGAAAACAGCCACAGAAAATCATCACGTAGAGTTCCCCCAAAGATCAAACCACTTATAATTGATTTGTTGAAGTTGCCAAAGCTGCTTTACAGAGGGAGAGGGGGAGAAAGAGAGAGAAAGAAAGAGGAATGGGGTGGGGGTGGAGGGGGCGGGGGGAGAGAGAGAGAGAAAAAGAGAGAGAACAATAGTTATCATGGCTGCACATTAGAATCACCTGAGAAGCAACAAAAACCCAATGCCTAGACTGCACTCCAGTCCAATACAAATGATATTTGAGAATAGAACTAAGGAGTTGGGATGTGGTATTTTTTTTAATGCTCCCAAGGTGATTTCAAAGTATTGCCAATTTAGAGAACCACCGGTCTAGAAGGTTTTGATAATTTATTTCACATCTTTGATACCTCATTTTTGTTGCCACAGCCTTTTACTAAATGTTCAGGTTCTCCCTCTTTAAAATTTTTAAGTCTTTCATCAAATATTATAACTAAAAACATTATTGAGCACATTTATTGCTATTATTTGTTCCTTCTTAAGTATTATCATTGATATTTTCAATCATTTTTTATTTTTATTTTCACATATAATATGTGGAACTTGGCTGTTGATAAGTATTTTTGTTCATATGCATGGTCACAAGACACTTGAGTTCAAGCTACTTTGGTCAGCTTACTTAGAATTAACTCCTTTTAAAGGCAATTAAAAAGGAATCCTTCATCTTTAAAACTGAATACATTTAACTGCATTATAAGCAACTGTCGACTGTCACATTCTATATTAAATTCTGTGGTGAATATAAGTAGTACATGAAAAAGGCAGGAATTTTAAACCTTGGTATTTCCTAGGATTTGCTTAAATTTGTTCTATTTTTTCCTCCTTTTAAAGGGATCTTTAACTTAGTCTGTTTAAGTGCCTAATAAAAGCACAGAGGTAAAAGCACAGAGATTTAAGTGTTAAAACAATATACAAGTATTTTTACTGCATGAATTTAAGCTGTTTAAAGATGATAATGGTATACGGAAATGTGAGGATAAGATTTGTCACAGGATTTTAATTGTCATTACTTTATTTAATTTCAGAATAATTTCTTGATCCTAATTTATCAAAGTGGACTATTATAGAATTGGTGTTTTGCTCAATGTCTGGTACCTCACTTGACTGCATACTAAAGATACAGTGTTGTGACTGTATCTGGTATGCTAAGGGATCTTTCTTTTTCTGACAGGTATTTACATTTGTTGGTTTCTTGCATTTACAGAACTCTCAAACTGATAGCACCGAACAGCTTATTTTAATGAATGAAACCTCCCTCTAAATGCCAATTGAAAATGCATTTTCCAATCCCTTCCCCTTCATTTATTATGAAAAAAGTTTTTAGGTGCCCTGAATTGCTAGAAGAAGCAGCCCAAGTTAGGTGAGCAGAGAACAGTAATTGTCAAATAAACTTAAGGAAGAAAAACACAAATAAACTTAAGGAAGAAAAACGCAAGTGGCAGAACATTGTTTCAAGAAAAGGCCTCACTTTGGTCTTCAGTGCCTTGGGAACTTCAGATGGCTATGCATGGAAATTTGTCACTTTCTGTATTTCTGGTAGACTTTCGACATTTTAGTCAAACAAAAGTGTCGAGGACAGTACTTGCTGCTAGCTTCCAATGTGCATTTTACAAATGCATCAGAAGCCTTACTGATAATGCGTAATATAAAACAAAAAACTGAAAGAAAGCAAAGCTTTACAACATGAGCGACACAGTCATTCTTCTCATATGTGTAAATTTAAATGTGGGAGATTAAGTACTCAAGTTTTGCTGCTTTAGCAGATAGAATTTAAAGAACTATAATTAAAAAGAAAATACTATAATAGTTCCGGTAGAATACTTTAAGGGACTTATAATCTAAAAAAATTTCTTACAGACTAACAAATCATTTCTCATCAAAATCAAGAAATATTTCATGTTAAACATGTAAATGTTGTGTAGATGATAATAACATTTTAAAAAAGAAAAAAACACGTGTTTGTGTTTGTGTGGTAGTGTGAGCATATGTGTATGCATTTGTGCATGTAATTATTAATCTATGCCTCCTTAGTTCTCATTTCAAACTATTTTATTAAACTTGTTATGTAGATTATGTTCACACTTTCCCAAACTGCTAAAATGTAACAAATCATCACAATATGTCACATTAAGTATGGCAATGTGTTGCCTGATGTATGCATAAGGCATTTATATAAATAATAAACCATATACAATCTATATACATAGAAACCATAAACCTGTGCTTTATTTTTTGCAAACAATGAAAGTACAGAATGAATTGCCTTTGAAATCCATTCTCTAGTCCCATACCTGAACCTATATACCTACATATTTACTACTTTCATATTAATGCAGGAAAATATTTTTTGAACAGATGGTCTTTGAGCATTGTTTAAGCAACAAATTATGTATTTTAATTTACTTGGAAAAAAAACCAAAAAACAGATGTTGCTCTAATGGGAAAAGTCAAGCTATAGCTACCTCCTCAGTCTAAGCCTCTATGCTGAGTTGAAATCATTCTTTTCATTTAACCAACCTACATGGAGGAAGGTAAAGTACATAAACACCACCAATAAGCAATTTGTCATGAAGACAAAGTTGGGAACATCCAGTTAGGAGCTAAGTATTTCTGTTCACTACTGTTCTTCTTTGTGTCACTATTCCCTAATTTTACCACTCTAACCAGGTTTTCAGAGTGAAGAGTAAGAGTAAAATGACATCAGGGAAAACAAAGAGAAAAAAATATTCTAGGTGAAAAATGCAACCAGTGAATCCACACAATGGCGTTTAAAGTACAAATATCTGACTTTGAGGAAGACCAGCTAGCTGAACATATTGTTGGCAAATCTTTGTTTATTTTTTAATCGTATAATTGGTTTTATTTAGCCAGATGTTTAGGTGATACATATTGTGGAAGACGGTTCATTGAGAGAGTTATGTAGCTTTTAAAGGAAAGATAGATGAACATGCAGGGGGAATCTAAGGAGTAGTTTCTTGCCATGAGGCTTTATGTAAAATAAAAACCTAAATCTAAATTGTTTCTTGCCCATTTTTCTAGGATAGATAGAATGAGAGAGGCATGAAAAGCTATCCCATCCTCAGTTGAAGAACTGATTGCAAGAACCAGGCTGCTTTACCTTTTGGTGAAGCTGTTAGGTGGGGTACAAGTGTGGGTGCTGAGGGAGCGAGAGTGGCTATAGTCATAGAAATTGGAAGGAGAGAGAGATGTGGTGACGGTTCTTAGAATAGACAAAGTTGCTATGGCAGTATTTGCATCACAGTGGCACTTTTATTTTTCAAACCTTTTTTGACATTACTATCACAAGACATATTTAAGAAATACCAACTGTTTATAACACTTTGGATATTAGCCAGAAAGGAAAAGTTACATGTAGTTTTAAGAACAGGACTGGTGTTGTTACATTAGTGAAGGAAATACTGCTTGGTAATTGGAATTTTAAGAAATCTGAAGATGATAGTAACACTGTGAAGAAATATTATAAATAAAGGAATGGTCAGATCCTTAATTGAGAATCATTTTTAATGAGAAAAGTAGTAAGTTATCTATACATAGATATGGAAGAGCATATCATGAGATTTAGTAAAAATTGTTGTTGAGAGAACAATGGGAAAAATGCAAAGATTACACTAAGATTATTTGCAATAGAATAATTAAAAGAGGAAAGTCAAATATCACTAGAATTCAATTGCTAATTTACAAACATCTAATTTCCTTATGCAGATATTTGAAATTATGTTCTAACAAACAAATTAGGTATAAAATGCTAAGAGGTAGGAGGAAATCAATTAAAACAAGTATTTACACAATGAGGGAGACAGATACTTTTCCAAATATCCTTAATTGTTACCTAACAGAAACAGTGCTCGGAGTGTTTTAGTTATCTTTTTTAAACCATCATTAGCATTTGTCAAATAAAAATCAATCCCTATCTGAAAGGTCCCCTGTCTCCATTACAGCTCAATCAAGCTGTCAGTCCTGTGGCTCTGTGCAGGCTGCTATCAAATCAACCTCAACTGTCCTCTCGCTTAGAATATCAATTGATAAATGGGAGTTTACAAAATCATCTTAGAGAGATATTATACTGTGTTTTACTGGAAAGATAATTTAGGCTAAAATAATTACTTATTTTTCTATTCTCCAAGCTAGATTTTCTTTAAGTAACATCTTAAAGAAAATGTAAAATCTTAAAAGTATATAGTTGGTAAACGGAAGTTTTCTCTTTTGGGAGTATTTTGTATTTATTGATGCAAAGTCAGTTTTATTTATTTATTTATTTAGCTTGAGATTATTTTTTTAAATGTTGTTTATATTTCTCTTTAGTGATGCGGGAGCAGTGTGTGTGGAGGTGGGTCAGGGGAAGTGGCAGACGATTTGTAAACATGCAGAAGACGAAAGCCTTTTTTGAGTTCTTAATTTTGATATGTACTAATAATAACATCCTTCAAAGTGAAATAAATAATTTTGGATATTAAGTTTCATTTGTAAATAAGGGGATGCAATCAAGAAATAATTAAATAATTTTCAGAGGCAACAATTAACAATTAGAATGTATACTGTTAGGAATACGGTGCTGGAGGATATTTTGCTTCTCTTATTAATTGAGGAAGCAGATGAATCAGGGAATCAATTCTGGAATTAGAGCATCCACTAATTTGTAAAGATTCTTTAGTAATACTGTGGTTAAGGAAGATGTTAACCAGAACATATAGTGTGGTCACCTTAGAAATATCTTGATATAGAAAGAATGAGCCTAGCATGAATTGATTAAAAAAATAAATTACTAATTTATGCAAACATCCTCCTGGATCAAATTGAAATCAGATCTATGCACCAGAGTTAATATTTTATTTTTTATATATTTCTGTTAGCATACCCTTTCCACTCTGGTACTAGTGAGAAAGAGTGACTGGAGTGAAAGATTCATTCGCTCCTATAGCCAAAGTTTTTGAGTATTTATCTCGGAAGTGCCAGGAAAAACAAAAAAATTAAAAAAACCAAACAGACATACATTACCTTTATGGAATAGATAAATAATCAATTTCAAAATTCCAAATAATTCATAATGATCCCCATCATCTTTACCATAGCAAGTTTATACAGGACTTACTAAATTAACTAATTTTATCCACATGACAATCCTAAGAGTTAGGTGCTCTTACTACCTCAATTTTATTGATAAAGGTTTTGAAAATACAGAGACGTTTAGTACCTTGCTGAAGGTAACAAAACAAAGAAAGTTATAGAAACCAGGCAGCCTGGCCCAGAATCCATGCAATAATCTACTTCTCAGCATTAATTCTAAATGTTCTAATTGTGATTGTGCATTGTACTTTAAAGCAGTCTTTCCACAATTAGAACATTTGCCACATACCTTAAATAACTCTTTTGGAAGTCCTGGGGTTTGATTTTGATGAAACTTTTGCCCTAAAGTAAGATAATTAAATGTGTTTTGAAAAGAATCACAATCCCTTAATTTCTCCTTCATTTATAGTTTGAATTATTTGAAGTTCAATTTGACTTTTTTTTTGGGGGGGGGTAGTCTTTTATCCTAATAGTGGAGATGCACATTTTGCCAAGGATAAACAGGAATCTGATCATTCTCATTAGAAACTCAGTAGTTCTAAAGTCAAATGATTTTTAATTCATTACAAAATATATGGAGCTTTAGGCCTGAGATTTTTTACTTTAATAAACAGCAGTCTTCATGCAACCCCACTGAATTTTCTACATTAATCTTCAGGGTTCGAAAAGGGTTTATTTGCTACCTGCATCAAAGACGTTAAACTGAGTTCCTCCACTTATGTTGAGAAAAATCTTCTGTAAATGGTCCCAGATATTTTTGCAGTGCTTTAAATTGGAAAATGATGTATGTCAACCATTTTTCTTGTAGGTCTATTACCAAGAATCCACATGGGGAAGTGCTAAATTAATCCTTTATGCAGATATTGGTTGAATTCAAGAGTACTACCTGCATCATTAATGTAATGTATACATAACTGGAAAGTTGAAAGAAATGAACGTGTACTTGCTTTGATGCCACAAATTGTGATCTTATCTACAAATATCCAATTTTGTTCCCTAAGCAGTGGTTTTCTTTACTGGCATTATGGCCTGTATGATGGCGGTGTGCAAGATTTAAAATCTGTAACCCGCTTTGCAGGCAGAAATATAAATCTTAATGAAAATGTTATACTGCATAATTATCATGTCAGGAAGCAATTACAAGTAATACTTTATGCTGGGAGAAGAAAAGCATTTACTTATTTTAGATATTTGTGTTTCTCTGAAAATATTTGCATATAAAGACAAATGACTACAGAGTTTATGGGATGCCCTCACCTTGGTAGCTGAAATTCTGAAAGTGCCCTACCTTATTGCTCTTTGAAATAGAGACCTGTAGCTCAAGCTCTGTAGGTGTACCTAAAAGAAAATCAACTTCTGAGTTCCAAATTGTGGCAAATTTATTTTTTCTTCAGATCCTGGGCTATTTTTCAAATGGCAGATACATGGATTTCAAAACAGTAAGTACACTTGAGGCAGTCATTTGTATCAAGTGGAAGGAGTGACATAACAAACATAAACTGAATGCCATTTCTGTTGAGATTTTGGATTACTAAGGAATTATATTAAGTACCTATAATTATACATGGCTGTTCACAGATCGAGTAGCTAGAGCAGAATATGATTATATTTACTAAAGAGTTTTTACAGAGGAGAAAGTTCATATTCTAGGCAAAAGCATAGCAATCATTGCGATTGCGGAGCAGATAATAAAAGCGTTGGCTCCAGTGGTCTTTGAATGTGGATAAGCACAATGAGAGCAAGAACATGATGATTCTTTTACAAGATATTATTCCCTTGGAGAAATAAGTTCTGATGAAAACTAATTTCCTATTTCTAAAAATGCAAAATAGGTTTACATACAAACAAAATGTCTGAAGTTTTTCAATGCACTCATTAGTAAAGTATAATCACATACCTCATAAATGAGCCAGAAACTAAGCCCATTGCTAGAAGTTTAGTATGAATGCCAATATATTTAAATGTATGTGTTTAAAGTTCTCTATGAAAATCACGTGTGTAGAAAGATAAATAACTTAAACATTATGAAGGAGTGATGTCTTAACAACAGTAGAAACTAAAGAAATATGAGAATGGAATTTAGAAACCACAATTTTATATAAACACCCTATTCTGTTATTCTGATTTGTGACACTTCTCTTGGCCTCAGTGAGTCTTACAGCAATAGAAATCCTTGCTAAAGAAGCAATACAAATATTTTAAAAGGTGTATTAATATCAACTATTTTACCTCAAAATTTAGAACTGTAAGGAAAGCAATGTCTGTTTTCCTTCATAAATTCTTCTCTTTACCCCAATCCATGCCACCTTCTGCTATTTCAGAGTGGAAGAAAACAAATGTCTAAGTAGCATCTTCAACATACACATGTCAGGAAGAGAAAAACAAAATTACAAGCCCCTGAGCAAACACATCTTTTTGTTTTAGTACCAGAAGTTTCCAGGGATTCTTTATCTGCGACAGCCATCAGCTATCCCCTGTGGACAGCTAGATGGTGTGTGAGCCTTCAATATATCAAGTACCTTAATTTTGCTTTAATGAACAGGATGGCAGGAACACTCAGGAATTAGAGAATAATTGTGTAATCCTTGTGTTAGATCACTGGAAAATTGACTAATCGTTCTCGCCTTGAAACTTTGGAAAGTTAAAATATTTGTCAACAATGTAGACTTTGATTTCCTAGGTAGAACAGAAGCAGAGTCTTGCAAATTCCTTCTCAAGTATTCTGCAAGGATATACAGTGTATTTTTTAATCCTTAAAAGAAGAAACACTGTAGGAAGAGAATCGTAAGCCTCTTTTATACTGACTTAACAGTCATGTACTTCATATGAAAAATCATGGAATCTCAGGAACCCTCATTCTTGTCCAGAGAACAGTCTGTGACTTCACACCCATGCAGAATAATTCTTACAAACAGAATTCCCTAAAACAAGTGTGTTAGGATTTACTGGATCCTAAATGGGCTTTTCAGAGAAAAGTTGTCAATACAACCGTATTATGAGTTGATTATTTTATCCATTGGATGAATATCCAATATGGCTTTGCCATCATTTCCTTTACTGGTCATGCAAATGGAGGGGCTGTTATAGTCCTAGAATGACACTTTTACTAAGTCTCAGTCCCTCTCTTTTCTGTGATGGATAGACTGTAAGTAATATATAAGTTATATGATGCAATGATGTTTTTGAAAATATCCCATATTTCCTCCTCAAATTTAGATTAGCAACCATTGTCAAATGTAAAAATAAAATGTATTTTTCTAAATTAAAATGGTTTCACACGCATGAAAATATACTCTTCAATCTGAAAAACATTTTAAAGAGTACTAAGTACAATCTCCTTGTCCAGATATGGACCTCGAAGTCCACGGCCAGGATGTGACTTGTCTAGGGTTACAGGGTAGTGGCAAAGCAGATTTCCTCATGTCCAGTGGGCTTTCCACTCCATTTTCTAATATAATGTCAGTAATAAGATAATGGTTCCATGAAAACAGTGTTATCTTTGTCTATTCTGTGGGCACCTATTCGTAATATATAGAAATTTACTTAAAATGTAAGAGAAATACATTATTTATATTATTTGAACTTAAATTAAGTATGAGAGAGTACAAAATTTAAAAATGAGAACCTCACCACATTACACGCATCTAAAAATGTTATTCTACATGAATAGGCATGTTTGGCAATATATTGCATATGATTAAAAAATGCAGGGTCTTTCGTAAGAAAATGAAAATGAAGATGGGTACATTTTTTAGATTGAATTCTCAAGGATGAACTGATTTAAACCCATATCAAAATCATTTGAGGTTCTCATTAAAATGCAAATTCCTCAGCCCTGAACCAGAGCACTGAATCAGAATTTCTAGCATGAGAACATTAATAATATATTTTATTATAAATCTTAAGTAATAATTAGGCATAGAAAATTGAGATTTGGATGTTCAAGGCTTATACAACTACATAAGGATTATTAGAGACAATTCTTGACAGTTTTCATATTTTATAAAAAATACATCTGTTCCCTTGCTTTCATATGTGTTTTCTTAGAATGCATATAAAATCTCCTAAATTAAAACCTCCAACCTACAAGTAAATCTATGGAGAAAACTCCAAAGAGTTAAATTAATTCCAATGACTTTCATGTTAGGTCTAATTCTATTACACTCTATTAAGAACTATATTGCAGAAGTATATGTATTTATATCCTTGTTACTCAAACACCTCTAACTTATGGAAGCAAACTCTTAGTAACCAGTCATTAATTCATGGGCTACTATTGTGGTTGTCTCCGATGAATCCTTTAACTGATGGGCTGTCAAAATGTGGTTGGGAGAGCCCAGATCTGCAATATGGAATTCTGAACAAGAAGAATATAATGTGCCATCTCAAGCAGCTCATAAAAGCAGCTGTATTCATGGCATAGCATCAATTTTACAAGGAATCATTAACAAGAACAAAAATTACAACAATATAGCATACATTATATATTTGCCCTATTATTATTAATGAGTTCTAGCTTAATTATCCCTTTTTGTTCTTTTCAGTAATACTGTGTGTTTAGGTATGAAAAAACAGAGGCTTGAGAAAAAGTTATTTTCCAAATGTGTTTATATATTATGTATAGAAATTAGGTATTTTTCCATTCACTTATTCATTTTTTTTCCTGCCAGGATACAACTAATAGTAAACAAGTAGTTTCTACATTTCTATTTAAGTAGCTTCAAATAGAAGCCTAGTTATATAAATAGGCAATTTCAATATAGTTTTAGAAATGTTCAAATTGGGTAAGTACAGGCTGCAAGGGAGGCATATAAAAGATACGTAAATCAGCTTTGGAGCATTTTGAGGGGATTAGACACCTATGTGGTCACCTAAATGGACATATTAACAAGTCAGAGTTAACCAGGTAAAGAAATGGCAAAGATGGAGTTAGGGTATTTCAGGCAGAGAAACAGTTTCTGCAAAGACTTGGAGGTAGGAATGTGCCTGGAGTATTTGAAACACTGCAGGAAATTCAGTTTGGCCTGTGTATAGAAATGGAGAAAAACTTGAATCAGATCATTAAGGACCTTCTACAACATGTTCAGTTACTTAGACTTCAATCTGTTGGTGATTGCAAGACATTGACTATTATCACATTTACATTTTAAGATGATCCCTAATGGTGTGGAAAACGGATTGGGAAGGAATCGAATTGCAGGCAGTATGACCAGTTTCAAGACTTAAAAAATGAAGTCTAGGAAGAGACAGTGGAGCTACAGATGATAGATAGGATTAACATATAAAAAGAGAGTAGAATAGAAAAGACTTAGTGATTGATGTGAGTGATGGGAAAATAAAGAGTATAGAAAGGTATCTCATACGCTAGGCAATTAAGTGAAGAGTGGTACGATCTGAGACAGGAAATATAGGAGGAAAGGCTTTAATGGTAAGAGAAAAGTCCTTCACTACTTCAATATTTTTCTTCTGAATTATTTTTGAATAATAATACAACTACGTGCATGCCTATTCCTCCTAATAGTGGAAAGCGGGGAGAGTTCAGTTATGTTTCTAAGGGTAATCTGCCTGTAACACATTACAGTATTCTTCAACCAGCTCTTGACAGAGCTCACAGAACTAAACAGGCACTCCTTTTATTTTTTTCTTTATAACATCATGTGTATCCTTATAGAATTTTCAACTTTAAGAGACAGCATTTCCCTATAAAAAAGAATGCTGTAATATATTCTTTCATTTCCAGGGAAAATAATTATATTGAGCTTTCCTCTACCAGATATGTCAGGATTCTATTTTAGAAGAAACACTTGTAACGCTTGTAACATTAAAAACTCTAATTATGATAAACAATAAATGGCTTGATCAGGGTCTAAGATAAACCATGAACATAAAAACTTAATATTATCTGACATTTCAAATTCAAATTTGTTTGTATTGCAATAGGCAGAAAGTTTTTCCTGAACATAATTACAGCTTCCTACTACCTTTCACAAAGACATTTTATCTCATAGAATCTATTAATGGCATGTAGTATCTTTCATTATCTGCTATTAATTTGACATATTTACTTTTTTTTTCAGCAAATCATCTCTAATTGTGTCCACATTTGCTCCTTACTGATCTTTAGAGTCAAGTGCAGTGCCTGGTGTTACATACATTTACTAACATATATCTGAGTTTTTATCTTATGGAATTAAACAGAATTTGTAATGTCTTTTTTAATGTCTCAAATGAGAGCAGAAATGATTCTTTAAGACATTATTTTATTTTTGATGCAATTAAGAGCCTGTCATTTAAAAATGAGAGATGAAATTAAGGCTCTTTTTACATAAAAATTAGGATGTGACATCCAAGAAAACACCTTTCTGCTTCCCCCCACCTAGACTATGCCTCTACTTCACAATAAAGTTTCTTCAACAAGGAGTCCATCTCATCACTAATTTGTGACCACCTCAAATTCGTGGTTCAACATACCACACAATGGCTTTTTTACTCTGCCTCTTGAATAACCTCCTTGTTATCAGTTTCAGTGGACACGCTTTTGTCTTTCAATTCCTTGACTTTTCTTTAAAGCTGACACTGTGAAACATGCCATCATCATCCTTTACCAAGTTCTCATGTTTTATTCTTTTTTCTTTCTGACTTTTTCACCTCAATCAATTTTGCTGGTTTATTTTCTGCTATATTTCCCTAAATGTGGGTGTTTGCACTTCGGAGAACCTTGCTTGTCACTCAGTATACTCTCTCTGAGCAAACGTGGCTACCCCCATATTTTCAACTGCTACCTTTGTGCTGATAACTTCCAAAGAGGTGTCTGCAGCCCTGACCAATGTGGAAAAATGCTGGACTCCATAACAGATCCCCAAGTCTGTCCGAATACAGAAATTGCCCATCTTTCTCCCTTCTTCATAAACCTATTTGCACTTCTTCACACCTGATTTACTTTAGAAATATTTCTATTTGCTTAGGCACTCAAGCCATCAAAACTATTCTATAGAGGCCAGACAGTTTAGTGTTTAAGAATGTGGACTCTATAGCTGAACTACACGGGTTCATACCCTGTGGCTTTGGGAAAGTACTTCAACTTTTCTGGGTCTCAGTTTCTTCATCTGTAAAATAAAAAATGAGAATAGTTATACTTCATAGTGATGGTTTGAGGAGTAGTTTTCATACACGCTTAGAAACAGTATATGTAAGTTATCATTAATCTTTACCTTCTCCCCTTTCTCTTGCATGCCTTGAATCCAATCTTTTGATTTAATTAATTGTGCCTCCTGCTCACTTGTTCTTTCTTTCATCTTCACCTATACTGCCGTCCTTGACAACAAGGACATAGTGGCATTTACCTCTTTATTTGCAGTTCCCAACGCATAGTAGGCTCACAGTCACTTAACAGTGACTGTGAGCCTACTAAATTAATGTATACATAACTAAATTAATGTATAAATATTGCAAAATCTGGCTGTGAAAATGGACTCCAAAACTCTTTTTTTAGCAATCATTGGAATATTTCTATATTCTCTTAAGGTAATTATTTAGAAAGATTGATCATTCAGACACAAACATATTGGTGTATTTGCTAAACAGTCTTACCGTTTGCAAAGCTGCTGTGACATAACAGTACTAATGGCTGACTTACAGGCGAATCAACATTTAGTGTAATAATTGAACATTTTGCTGTTTGCCATTTTTGTAGTATCAGGGAAGTCACATACAGCTGCTCTGAGTTCCATTTTCTTCTCTAAAATTAGTTAAGTGGGGAGGTTCTCTTATATAGACTGCCTAAAGGTGGCGCTGTAAGAAGCAACTATCTCTCCTCTTCTCAGCTATCAGCTCAGTAGCTGCAAAGCAGCAATCATGCGTGAGTGCATCTCCACCCGCGTTGGCTGGGCTGGTGTTCAGAGTGGTCATGCCTGCTAGGAGCTCTACTGCCTTGAACATGGCATCCAGCCCGATGGCCAGATGCTGAGTGACAGCAAGACCATTGTGGGTGTGTGTGTTGCGGGGGAGGGGGGCAGGGGGAGGAGATGACTCTTTCAACACCTTCTTCAGTGAGACAGGCGCTGGCAAGCATGTGCCCATGGCAGTGTTTGCAGACCTGGAACCCACGGCCATTGATGAAGTTTGCACTGGCATCTATGACATCCATCATAGAAACCTCAATATTGAGCGCCCTACATATACTAACCTGAATAGATCTATAGGTCAAATTGTATCCTCCCTCACTGCTTCCCTGAGATGTGACGGAGCCCTGAATGTTGATCTGACAGAATTTCAGACCAACCTGGTGTCCTATCCTCGCATCCACTTCCCTCCGGCTACATGCGCCCCTGTTATCTCTGCTGCGAAAGCTTACCATCAACAGCTTTCTGTAGCAGAGATCACCAGTGCGTGCTTTGAGCCAGCCAACCAGGTGGCGAAATGTGACCCTCGCCACGGTAAATACATGGCTTGCTGCCTGTTGTACCATAGGTTACGTGGTTCTCAAAGATATCAATGCTGCCATTGCCACCATCAAGAGCAAATGCAGCATCTGGTTTGTGGACTGGTGCCCCACCGGCTTCAAAGTTTGCATTCATTACCAGCCTCTCACTGCGTTGCCTGGTGGAGACCCAGTCACAGTACGACGAGCTGTGTGCGTGCTGAGCACACCACAGCTGTTGCTTGCCTGGACCTCAAATTTGACCTGATGTATGCCAAGCGTGCCTTCATTCACTGGTACATAGGGGAGAGCATGGAGGAAGGAATTTTCTGAGGCCCATGAGGACATGGCTGCCCTTGAGAAGGATTATGAGGAGGTTGATGTGGATTCTACTGAAGGAGAGGATGAGGAAGAAGGAAGAGAATACTAAAGTTAAAATGTCACAAAGGCACTGCTTTGACAGAGAAGCTTATTCTGTTTTAAACATTGAAAAGTTGTGATCTAATCAGTTAATTTGTATGTGGAAGTGTATACTCTCATACACAATTACTGGCCTATGCTTTAAACCACGATGCTTTGTTACAGACCTAATCTGCCCATTTCTTTGATGGGTTTGAATAAAGTATTCCTTTTCTTAAATGAAATAAAATAAAATGAAATAAGTAAATGAGACTAGAATTATCACAATGATCCTTTAACATTTATGATTTCAATAGATTTGAGTAATTATTCAACGCTTGATATATGAGACACTGAGAGAAACACATCCTATAAAAAATTTCAGTCAGGGGTTTATTAAACTAATGACCTTGATTTCTCAGTTTGTTGCTTAGTTCAATGAGAGGCTGGTAGACAGGATTTTCTAAAGGACAGCTTTTTAAATTTAAATCTGCAAAATATCCCCTGTCTTAGCATTCATTTGCATCTCTTTCAAAGACCAAACTTCAAAAAAGTATGAAAGATTTTAGCTTAAGCTGGTTACACATTAAAGTTTTGACCTAGAGCCCAGAAAGGGCTCTATAGAAAATGAATCCCTGTCATTTAAGAAGATATTGGCTTTTAAAAATTACTAGTTCCAATATTTTATTGTTACTTTTTCCCTTGATTACTTGATTGAAGGTTTTTAAAAAGGCATAATATTTTAAATCAAATTTGATTCATCATTCCACTTCAAGTAGAAAGTCTTTTAAATGTAGTCTTTTAAAACTACTGAATACCTAAAATTTCTTCTGCTAACTAATTTATGGCAAGCTTTCTGTATAATAAAAAACGGACTGCAAAAATGATTTCTGGGACCTGGGGGAAAAGATTTTCCTTTACAGTGTTTATATCAATATTGAATTATTTATGAGTCAGCTCTATTAATGCTAAATTTTAACTGAGAATGACCCAACAACTTTGGCCCACATGCACCGTGTGCTTAAATTATTATTTTGTCAAAGACAGTCACATTATGATTTCAGTAGAGAAATAGGAAAGTCATTCCAGTTCTATCAGTCCATAGAAAGTTGTTTTAAATGCAACATTAAATCATTTATTTTATGTTAATGTTATCCTTCATCTGAGAACTTGTACTCCAAAAGACTGGTTTCTCACAATACATCCTTAGGAGATCAGAGTTATTATTTATTAAGGCCTTGATTAACTTACTAATGGGTATCATTAGAAAATTAATTCACTAACACATATTTTGTTGTAGAAGATGAACGTATTGAGTTCTCAAAAAATCACAATTAGCTAAAGCCAAATGCTAGTGTATGACAGATCAGTGTATTGTAGACTAGATTGCATGGCATGTGCCAAAGCACAAGCTATCTCACAGCAATAATTGTTCACCGGAGTCTCAGTTTCAAATATTCTGTCCCAGTTTCTCCTAAGTATGCTTTTTTGTTCCTATCAGACCATTCGCTTAAATTTTTTCATTTAGAAAATGTTGCTACAACTAGACACAAAACAATAAAATGACAGCTAGTAGTGGTTATCATGAATTTAAAAATGTTAAAAAAAACATATAATTTTGCTAATGGTAGCACTATGACTATCATTTCATCAAATAATAAAGTTTTGAACTTAAAGCTAATAATATGCTCATAAAAGGTGACTCAACTGAGAGACTTATTAACATTTACTTTTTTTAAAAATCAGTATTTAGTTTTTACATGTCAGTAATGCAAAAAGAAAAGGTTTACTCTGTGAACACTGGCTATATCCTTTATCAATCATTTATCTATTCAGATAATTTAAAAAGCAGATGGTCTTGGAATGATGTTTTGAACTACCTACCTCCTTTTATACTATTGTGCCCTTCTGGATATAATTATTTCCTAGATATTTGCATTTGCTTCTCACCAGAGTATGTTTAATCTACATAGACAAAGGGAATAGATATTTCGAGGGAACAGGCATTATAAAAAAAATAGGAATTTAAGCCCCCAATTATACTGCAAATAAAGAACAAGTGCATCAGCTCATCACTTTGAAAAGCTCAGGGAACAGCTGACTCAATCTGTTTCACCATAGGACATACACCATTATTTTCAATGAAAGAATCATTCAAGTGAAGATATTATAAGAAACAGAGTAGCTAATTTGTTGTTCAGATATATCCTAGACATCCCATTTAGTTCTTCCTAGAATCCTAAAGTTATGCACAGATAGATGACATTAATTTAAACCTGAGCTGAAAATAAGGTGTTAATGTCCCCCTTCATTTCTGGGGGTAAAGAGTTAGGGTGAGGATGTGTCTGTGTTTAGAAAGAATAAGTTTTCAGAGCTGTTAATGTCACTAAGTATGCTATAATTTAAGGGTGTGATGGTTGTTCTCCAAATTTGTTATCCCAGTACCTATGATTGCA
The DNA here is from genome assembly GCF_902729225.1 of Pteropus medius. Lineage (NCBI taxonomy): Eukaryota > Metazoa > Chordata > Mammalia > Chiroptera > Pteropodidae > Pteropus > Pteropus medius. Next base: position 16,212,072 of record NW_024356249.1, read on the forward strand.
ACACCTCTCCTTTTGTGATTCATCGGGGCCATTTATAATCCCTCGCTTGCACAGTTTTCTAGTTATTTTATTATTTAAGCCTGGAATGAAATCTTACCTTACAAAAATAAAATCATAATGTTTTAGAGGTGTACCATTTTGTTGAGTTCCAAATTATATGAAAACATAATTAAATATGTCATGAAAATCTATAGATAATTTTCTAAAGGTCTCTGAATATTTTGTAGAGCTATGAAAAATATTAATAATAAAGGCATCAAGGGGAAAACTTAGTAAAAATTTAAAAGGCTTATATTGTTAATTTTATCAGCCAGGTCATGAGATGTTAGCCAATTAGAGCAATTGTGAATTTTCAAATCTTATATATATTCAGAGTTTAGTACTCGAAAACCACAAAACAAGAATTATTCTCTTTTAATTGAGCATTATTTTTTAGATGTCTCTACAACTGCCACATAAACTAGGATTAGGTGTGAATGAGGCATAAATTATGAAATTTAATGCAAAAGATTTTTACTGAGCACTTATTAAATGTTAATAATTGTTAGTTGGAATATAGCTTAGGCTCTAGATGGAGGGATAAGCAAATTAATTAAAATATGGATGTACTTTCATAAGAAAGCTGTATGTTATTAGTTTAGTGAATAGGTTAGTAGTCATCAACAACAAAATGTCAAAACAGCAATACTGCAGATGTTGAAGGGATTAGGCAACATTCCTTAGAGAAAATGGACTTTGTACTGGAAGAGAAAAATGGGATATTTCAAGTGAGGCCAACAGCATGATTAAAAGCTTGGAAGAGAATCTGAGATATTACTTAAATAAATTGTTTAATATCTTAATTTTATATATGATTTAAAAGATATCTGTATATACATGTATATTAAAAATGACACAAAATATTTTGGGAAGCATTTCTCATTGATAGGAGCAAGCAATATGTTTTCATACGTAGGAAAAATGAAACACTAGCAGCCAGCCTGCAAGATTCAGAAATAAAATCTTGGATTACAAACCTGAAGATTTGGAAACTTTAATAGATTAACACAGTTGTTGATTTAACAATATGCACGGTAACACTTGTAAAATGTCAGTGAATAACACTGAATAATCTCCCACTGGGATGAAGGTAATAGACAGATCTTTACCCAAGGTAACTCTGATCTCTGTGATGTCAGTATGTCACAAATTTCTTAGAGTGATTATATTTCATGTCTATTATCCAGGTCAATCTCTTTTATTAATATTGCTAGTCTAGGTTGTTTGCCAGAACATTTTTTTTTTCAGGTAATACTGTTTATGCATGTGTGTAATAGATCCTCTCTTCCAAATCTGTGTTTTAGTAGCAAGTCCTCATTCTGCATCTGGATAAAGTCATAGTGAATAAAACACTAGCCACATATCTGATGAGATCCTAAAAGAACCTTCCAGGAAAAGCTTTGAAATAGTGATAAAACAAAACAAAACACCTAGCAGATTCCTGGCTAGTGATCTGTCTGTTCTAAGGGGAGAGCCTTAGAGGCTGAAACAGTGTCCACACCCCTGGACCTTTCTCTCTGTGTGAGCAGACTTCTCGTGTGCTCCTTAAGGAGAGTCCTCCCTGGGTTCTGCTCTCATCTCCTTTCTAATAACACGTGCTGAGTCACCTGATCTGGTTGAAATTGGAGGCTCTCTATTTGTGTACTCTGAGGCAGTCAGGCCAGCAGTTGATTTAAACATTATTCTCTGTGAAGAAGCTTCTTTCTCTAGCTCACCAGAGAAGTTACTCATTTTAGCATTCTTTATACTCTCTTTAGAGGTACTGAGGGATGGGACAACAACAAATAGTATTGGAAGCTTTTTTTTTTTTTGGTTGTTATTTTTTGCTTAATATAAATCTCTTTGATAACGTTACAAAAGAGTTTATATAAACAATCAACTGTACCTCACGTGTCAATTTAAGTTTGCCTTTCATGAAAGAATTGCTGAAGTGCCTATAATTTCTAATATTGTTTTCAATTTTAAAATCCCCCTCATTTGATAATTTTAAATTATGATTCATTATTACCGATATAATATTTTAAGGCATTTTAAGCTATCTTCTTTGAATTTTTTTTCTATAGTGAAAAATATCTCTGAATTTTGTTTATTGGTATACTATTTAACAACTCTGTACTGTGCTAAAGCCAGTAAATTTATGGCAGATATGTTTGTATTCACAGATATCGAGCATCTGAATTGGAAACTTTATCTGACTTAAATGTTCCCTGAAATAACTGTCATTATCTTCGCATTTGATTTACATTGTACACCTATTTAAATGTCTTTAAATTATATTTCTTTGGAACCACACCAAATTTTAATCTCTAAAGTTGTATTAAATTAAATCTTGAACAGTGGGATCTTGTAGAGTTCGGTGTCTTGAATTTGCAAGAAGTAGATCTGATAAATTTGATTTTCATGGAGAAGACTTTGCCAATCATTATTACTTTCTACTAAGAAAACACAAAGCAGAAAAAAAATAATTTGTCTATGTTTTTCCTCAAAATAGAAAATGATGGTCAATATTGTGAATTATTCACTATTACCCTCACCCCAAACCAAAATCCTCCCCTAGATCACAGTTTGTAAAAATCACTTTAGGAGAAAGGGATGGAATCACAAGCCACTAGGGGTCAGCAGATACCGGGATGTGTGGCATCCTTGTCCTTGTGAGGGACTCAGAAGATCAAGGATATGCAGATTTCTGGGTGGGTATACAGCAATGTTGCTCCCTAGCACATACTTAAAATTGCATTCAGAATATAGTGCAAGTAGAGTACCATACAGCTAAATGTGGAATCAATTAGGACTTTATAGATTCTCAGTGTTTCATTCTCAGATCTATTGTCTTTGAGTATGTAAATGAATGGATGGAACAAGGAGGTGAGAAATTGAGATAGTCAAGAAACCACAACAAAGGAAAGGTGGAGCCTGTGATGTGTAAGAAGGAGCAGTGAGCTAGGTTTCATTCTGGCTAACTCCAAAGATTCAGAAGACTTTCTCTAATCCAGGGGTTCTGAATGTGTTGTCCGAAGACTGGAAGCACCAGCATCTCCTGGAAATGTTAGAAATGTAAATTCTTGGGGTCACCCTAGAATTACTAAACCAGAAACTCTGGGATAGATGCCAGCAATCGGTGTTTAATAAGCCTTCCGGGTAATGTTTGAGAACCATGGCTCTTATAGCTGAGATGATGTTTGAACTGGCCAGAAGTAGCAGGAATGCCATATTGTATCTACTCTAAAAGATTTAATTGAGTTAATTCTCTGAACTGCTATGTGAGTGACTGACTCCTCGGTTCTAAGCTACTCTATATTTGGTGTTTACCTGAGGCCAAAACCGATCTTTGCATTCTGTTCCAGCTCAGCAGAAAAGTAGGCTAATCCTGCTGGGAGTAATAACAAAACCTAGTAATTCCCATGTGAAGTATATTAAACTTAAAAGCCCATGAGGATGTGAGCTGCTTATCAAGGCCAAAAGCTCACAGGATGAGATGATCCCAGAAGATCTCCAGCTTTTGCCTAAGGAATTTGCATAATAAACTTTTTCTTGAAGGAGAGAAGGAAAATTAGCAATGCCCACGATGGGAGCCCCAACTCACACCAGTCTCTGAGCCATGTGTCTGGAGTGTAAGATGCTGGAACACTATTTCTTCTGTACTTAATTCGAGCCCATCTCTTTAAAATCTCACTTCAGTCAGTAAATACTATGAGAATCATTTTCCTTTGCTGAGTGATCTAATCTTTGTGCTCTCAGGATGGCCTAAAATCATCCCCAAAAGACGCAGGCTGTTTCTCTATTTAGAGATGGATTGAGATGATGATTTATCAACTTCATCAGCAGCTGTGGCAGCCGAAACAGCATATTGAATACCCAGTGTACAGACTGTATCATAATAGATGTGGGAGCCACAAAGTCAAGGGACCCACTATCTAGCTGTAAAAACAAAATAGTGCTTAAAGAAAAAAATTACAGACAAAGATGTTCAAAGGAGTGACAAATGGTAGGAATAGGTAGTATGAACTTGCAAAAAGTATGAATTTTAGAAATCTTCTTTCATAATTAGTTACTCCATCACAATCAGTAAATAAACACACTGCCCATTCTCTTAATTCGATAAAAAATAGCTTTTGTGGATTCTTTTGGTGCAGTATAATTGAAAAAATATTTTTTCTTTGAATATAAATTATAATTTTTAAATTAAGTTTATTGGAGTGACATTGGTTAATAACACGTTTTACGTGGACGGTTCCATAATACATCATCTGTATCTTTCATTGTGTGTTCACCACAAATTAACACACTTGACTTTCACTATAACTCAAATACATGGGATTATAAGAGAACATTCCACTCTAGGATTTGCATATCTTTGCAAGAAATGTTTATTTCCCTCAAGGGTAGCCATTTACTGCAGTTTATTTTCTTAAAGTCTATTTCCCATTTGTTCCTGTGTCCTGTGTCAAACTGGGCTGTTATAACCCCTGAAAAAGGTATAAGAGAAATGCATTGCAACCAGTACTGGCATTCTGTCTCTGAATATCTGATATCCTCAGGAAGTGCTATCACTCCAGGGGCTACTTGAGGGCAAGGTTTTTTTATCTCATCCACCTTCAATTCTTCAATATCTGAGCACAGCAAGTGTCTGTTACATAATAAACATTCAATGAATATTAGATGAATGAATGACTGGATACTGATTATAGGCTAAGACTATCATACACTGCTATCCTTTCTAGAGTAGACACAATTCGATAGGAAGAAAAGAGTGCCTTTAAAAAATTTAGAACTCTCATGGTTTAGCTAATAAGGAATCGTGTGGCTTTTCAGTAGCATTTTGTGGCAAATTTTTAAAGTGTGAAAGCTAACTTACAAGGAAACAAATGGAATAGCATGTCTTCCTGTGCCTTGAGAAAATCCGTTGAGTTCTAGCTCATGAAAAACCCTGACTCAACAGGTACAATGTTATCGCCAGACAAAAATGCAATTTCCAATTTTCTCTACCCACCTTGCATGATTCAACTTTATATCTCCAAAACTTAGTACAGTGATTGGCACAAGGAAGGTATACAATAAGTATTGATCAACAAATGGACAAGCATATATGAAGAAATAAAAGAAACAAGAGAGATGTAGCCATATGCTGTTGAGTATTTCATTATTAGGGATTCTTATGGATCTGCTTTTAATAAATAAAATGCTTTATAATTGTGTAGTACTTTATTTCAGTATGTTTTTATATGCTTACAGATACTGGAAATCAATTTTTCTTCAATTGTTCAAATATTTACAAGTTTGCCCTTTCTTTCCTTGAACTTCTCTCTTGAAAACAGTATAAAGAGAAAATTTATTAGAATCTTGAAAGTTTATTAAAAATCTTAAATGAATAGAAAAAGAAATTTATGAACTTTTTATTGTACTTGAATGTTGATTGTTCATCTTCAATTTTCTACAATAAATAATTGCAAATTCTCTTTAATCTTTACTCCTCTTTCCTTGTGAGCTTCTAACATAACACAATACTCTTCTCAGAGCTGGTCCAGTGTTGATTGTAACACCTTGATTTAATCTTTTAAAATGGATATTTCCATTTGAGAAGAGCTATTTCAAGGTTGCTTTTCCAACTCCATTCACGTGTTTATTTGACTGGGAAAGTCCATATGAGAGTAACTTATTACTTTGCCTCTTTCTTAAGCATTTGTTCTCTTTCAAACTAATAGGAAGATTCTACAAACATAAAGCCAAACTGTTCTTATTCTAGAGGCAGGGAGTTATGAAGTCGTGTTTTTATTATAAAATAGCTCCCTGGAGACCTTGAAGAACATGTGTGAATGCAAACAGCAAGAGCTTCCTGCGGTTGACTACAAAGTGCTTGGTTGCAAAACCATTTCCTGTTTCTTAACATAAAACATTAAGTACAAGTAGCATTTGGAAAATCTGCAGCTACATCAGAGATCTGACCACACACCACAGTTGAATACAACTAATTCTGTATCTTCAGTTTGACCATGTCTTGTGGATCTCCCTCTTTTAAGCAAAATATGAATGGAGCAATGGGTGCAATTCCAACCATTTTTTGCTGATCGCTGGGGTCAGAGATAATAATCTCTGGGGAACTTCTGACATGTCATTGAATCTTGTATTACCTCATCTTTTTCCATTTGTAAAGTGGGAAAAATGATCCTATTCACTCCATGCCTCACTAAACCATCTTGATAATATACTTCGCTTTTGTGAGTATTTAAACTTTTAAAAAGATGAAAAAATTAATTCCATTTTTAATACCAATCTCAGAAAGCAATAGAACAAGCAGAACCAGAGAAAGCTGGTTATGGGTGCTGTGCAAACCTAAAATCCCTCTGCGGAGGCAGCTTCTAACTCTAGCTATGTGTGAGATTGGCTCTGCACTCAGGGGAGACTGCTAAATTATCCATGTTTTGATCTGTTCTTCCCCACTATCCTTTATTATCTTTATGCCCTTTATTATGATCATTTTTGATATGGCTATCTCTATTTCGTTTTGCCAATACTATAGGAAAAAACCCCGACAGTACAACAAATGATATGACACTTAAGATAGTTGAGGTTAAGAAAAGATTTCTTTCTGAAAGAAAGCATTTCCCCAAAAAGCATCCTGAGAAGATGATATTTTTCACTACTTCATGGAGTATTTGTTCAGGCATCTCCAATTAATGATAATGGGAGCTAATCGGTGAGAGAAAAAACTCCTTATAACACATTATGTTTAAAACTCAGCATGAACCAAAAAATAGCTATTTTACTCTGTTAGCAGGATGGATGCTTTTAGAGTAAAGGGAAAACCTGCTGTTGAGTTCACAATCCCTCTAGATATAAAGGAAAGAAATTATTTTAAATGTTATTTGTATCTGTAACCCACTATAGTGCCCCAGCTATAATTTGCAGCAACATGTCAGTTAAGTAATAACAGATACACTACAACGGTGTTAATCATCACACAAACACCAAGTGTGCAAAGACTGAAGCCTCAGCAGGTGTTTGCTATTATGCTTAGAGAAAATGACTCTCCATCTCAGCTTTCTCCTACTTTCTCTTCTCATTTAACTTTTCTACACATTTCACATGTCCTCAATAGAAAATGGCTAATTTCTATAAATGATGGCTGATCTATAGAACAGAAGGGGATGTTTTATTACATCAAGTATCAGGATCGAGGTCTCCTTTAAAATGACATGCTTTCTAAATTGCAACATTGCTCAATTATAATATAGTTTGAATGTGCCTTCCCTTTGGAATCTCCATGTCTAAAGCTAATGTGCTGTTTTTGCTTTCATTTAAAGAGGATCAGCCCTTGTTTCCCTGGCTTTTGACATCTTAATGGATGTGGGGTCAGTTTCTCCTGAGATACCAACCTTGTTAAAATTTAATTCTTATAACTGAGTGTCTCTTTCGAATGCAAAGTCTAGCTACAACCAAATAGAAATGGTCATTGAAAAAATGTTGCCATAAGGTCAATGAGCTAGATGCTTCCTTTCCCCCCATTTGTTCACTCCTCCTAGGTGTGTCCCTTGCTTTTCCTCCTGCCTGGTGCTCAGCACTTCTTCTGACAGCCTTTCTAGTCCAGCCCTTTCTGCAGTCTTCATCAGCAACACATAGCCATGGAAGTTGTTACTGGTAACAGTCTCCTTTTCCTTCTCCTGACTCATTGAAACATAACTTTTGGAGTAGTTCGCCTTCACCAGATTCTGGTAAAATGAACCTCACACCTCCTGAGGGAAAGCCGTAACAGCCCCCCATTCTTTCATTTCTTTTTAATTAATTCATTCAACAAATATTTAATGAGCATGTACTGCTAAAGTATTGTTGTAGAACTTTCCTTTCCCACTTAGAGCTTTATGGAGGCAACACTTCCCTTGTCTGATCTAGAAAAAAATCAGTCTCTGGGGAATATTAGCTGGACAAAAGAAGAAAGGCATTGTGGGGGAGGCAGGGCTTTCAGATTCTCCTAACTCCTCCCCCCTACCCCCACATAGAAACTGATAACACTGTTTTAAACTAAGGAAGAATCCTGCTCTCCTCACTAGATGTAGAAGAAGAAAAAGGTGATAGTTTCAGCAGTACTTTTAGTTAGTTCATCTGGTCAGAAATAAGATTATCTATCTCCTCCCTCGATTCCTTCTCCTCTACCCAACATCGATTTGGGGCATTTCATTCTGACATAAAATAAGGCAGACACTAAAAGTCACAAATAAGGCAGACTTCCACATAAGTGACAGCTTGGCTCTTTTGAGTGAGTCTCTAGACTCCTCCTGTGGTTCCTAAGGTGGGTCTTGATTGCCTAGGTAAGTAGATGCTATATGGGAAATCCCACCACCCACTTCTGTGTAGTTCTCCAGAGGACCCCACTGCTCATTAGAGAAACATTTTTTTTCTTTATAGAACTGAGGGAACTGGAAAACACCTTAAATGTCATATAGTCGGAACAGCTGTTTCAATATAGACATGTGGAAACTGAGTCCCTAAAGAGCTTAAGTCTCCTGGTTACTGTCATACAACTTGTTTGTGACAGAGTCTGAAGCCAGAGCTCTCTCTGAAACACTTCTGCTTCTCTCCATTCTGGAAAAGGCTGAATCTAAAAATCTCTAAGACACATAAGGTGAACCAAGCTGACTGTCTCACATTCTTAATAAATTACTCAAGTCTCAAGTCAGTATTAATGTAGTATCAATCATGCGATGACATTCTATACCACTGATAATATAAAGAACATTCAAGAAGCACCTATTAGTCTTTTTTTGCATTTAAAATTAAACATAAAGGAACAGCAGAATTCTTAGTTGCCTAGAGTTATTTTAAGTAAAATACTTTTTAAGATGAGTGAATAATTTATCCACATCCTTGGGCTGACTTTGAAATCCATATCACCCTTAGATGTACTGGACCCTTTAATAGCAACAAAGAAAGAAAGAGCTGAGGCAACTGAGAGTTCTAATAGCTTCTATGGGACTGCAACAAGTATATCCCCGAGTTCCTGCTTGTCATTTTGCCAGAGCCATAGGGGAAGTGAAGAGTCTTCTGCAGTAAGAATCTAAAAGAAAATGGAGGCTCAGGAACAAAATGACCCACGAAACCCCAACTTTCCTAGAAAGTGAAATTAGAGGCAGAAGTTGTTCAGATAGCATTAGAGTAGAATGGAGAATGATTTCAGTCACCAAGGTCTTATTGAAGTTCATGATGCAAACCCAGGGGTTTTGGCCAGGGAACTCCGAGGCTGGCTAAATTTGATTAATTCATAAATTTTTCTCTCTATCTTTGACCTTTTAAGGCTCATTTTAATTTAACAGAATGCAGACTTAAATATAAGGAACTACCAAGCATTCAGATGGATTTCCTGTAACTCCATGTATATTATATACTTTATTTTCAATTAATTGTTTTGATTAGTACCAGTATTTACAGTTTATAATCACTAAAGAACATTGGCTATAAGATGTCTGTTATCATTTCTGATTTTGATAACAGAATTTAGATTTCATAGGAAGAATTAGATAGAAGATAAAAGTGAAAAAATATGGATATTATTTTATATTGACTGAAAATCCACATTAAAGTATAAATAATTTTTAAAGACATGATATTTGTATTGAAGCTTACATTGTAGATAGCATGCAATATATATTATACCAGATATTTATGTATAGAATAGATAATTTCTTTTATCTGCTAAATGTAACTAAAATCTGTATTGTGTATTGAATGTAGATAATTCTATATAGACAATTATCTTTTGAATATTCGATGAACTATTTCTTGTCCAAGAGTTTATCAACTCATTGTCCACCTCACAGTTTGTATACTGAGGACTTGGAGGAAATGTTTTCCAGGAGGCAGAAGAATTTAAAAGAAAAAGACCTGAACTTACAGTCAGAAGAACCTGGTGGCTTTTGCACCCATGACTTAGTAGTCATGTGATTTGGGGAAAATCACTTACATATTTTGAGTCTTAGATTTCTAATTTCAAAAACAGAAACAGGTAAAACTTTCATCTCTTAATTCATAGGGTTATTAAGAGGTCCATGTGAAATAATCGATGTGAATCACTTTGAAATTTGCATATAATGTGATTACTCTCTTATTGCTAAGTAGATCCCTTCTCTGAAATTCAAAGAAAGAGGGATGTCCCTATTCTATCTCTCTCCTCCTTCCCAACCCATTTATACTGTTACATTGATAAGGCTAGAACTGTGCTCAATAAACAAATATTGAGACACACTAATAAATTTTATTTTCAAAATAGAGATCATAGCTTTCCTGAATTTTCGGTCCAGTTGGCAGGAAGATAGAAGCCAATGATTGACATTTGATATTTATCATTTTTAAAATTTGGGGAAGAAAATTAAACATTTATGTGTATCATAATAAGTTATATTATTATATAAAATATCTTATATTTTAGTTTTGCATGTTTTTTATTAAAATTTCTTGAGAGATCTCTCCTTGTACATTATGAGTTTTTTTCCCCATGACTAAGTATATTTCTTGGTATATGGTCAGCTCAGAGACAAGAAGCTAATCCTGGATTCTGAAATCAATGACCTTTGAGTTCTAAGGACTTGCTAGTCTAAGGAAGATTTATTTCAAATTTGATTTTTTTGGGAGGAGGGTAACAACAATTGCTGAAAGAGAGTATAGAACATATTCTTCATTTATTTTAAGACTAACGATTTTTTTTCCTGTAACTCTGAGTATTTTTTTTTAAATCTACTTCAATACCAATAATTTCTCTCTTTCTCAAAGTCATGCTTGCTAAACCCTAAATTTCATTTCCTAGTATATCAATCCTATGTTGGCTGACCTGTAATCTCCAAACTAGAGGTGCAAAGAGACTCTACACAACTTATGTCTGAAACTTTGATCAATAAGAAAAAAAATAAAACGAAGAGATTCCTGCTTATAAGTCTAATTTATCATAGGAATATTTTCTGATTCTTTCTACTTAAGAACTTTTACCACTAACTTGGAGGCTAGTTTTACAGAAAGATTAAAGCTTTGCAGAATCAAGAAAGGAAGTTTTATTTATGTAATTTACATAATGAAAATCTCCAGATATTTAAATCCGCTTTCTGTTATCTGTGTGACACCTCTAAAATATAGTTTAATACTCAAATGTTCAAATAATTCTACATCAATTGAGGCTCTCCAGTCTTTTCTAGGAGATCCAGTTTAATTTCAATGACTGTAGATTATAAAGATGAATATCTGCCTTGTTGTTCAATTACACTGTCTCATTCTCAGTGCCTAACTACTGCAGTGGTAGGCACATAGAAATGCAGAGACTGATGGGTGAGAAGTAGAAGTAATTTCTGCACATAATGACAGCATGAATCAAATTACTTTTGCAAGACAGTTTTCCTTTCAGAGACATGCCTAGGATTAGAATCTAAATATTTAGTTTCCACCTATGGCAGTATTTGATTGGATTTATGTGGGAGGAAAAAAAGGAAGGAGTTTATATAAATATCTTAAGATCTCTAAAGTACTTTTCAGAACCAGGAAGAAACTACTAGTATTGAATATTCTCAGGAGCTTTCTCTAAGTAGGAGTTATCTCCATTTTTTAATATTCAAACTTGCTCTTATTTCCAAGGTAACTTCGCAAATTCTCAGCAGACTTAGACCCAGCAGCTTTTATCATCTCTTATCACTTGACTTCCCAAGAAAACTAAGTGATTTTGAACTCCAACTTTGTTTAATAAATTAGCTTTTTCAGCCACTGATGATTTAGAAGTGAGCAAAAGTCATTGAGAATGAGTTTGTGGTAATGTGTAATTATTATCAAGGGCAGACATGAAGGAGAGCAAAATTTGTCCTGAGAATTTGATCCTGGCATGTTGAATTGATGTTTCAGGTAGAGTCATGATTCACAGAGTTTTTTTAAGGATCAACCACTTGTAAAGACAAGGTCAAGAGAATACTGCTAACTTTAGGTCAATTCTAATCTTTTATGAAAATATTTCCAGAACCTGTGGTTACATACTAATTATTAATTTATGAATGGTTTCAAGTTTAAAAACATTTTCTTAGATAAGCTTCAATTTAGAATAAAACAAATGAGATATTCTAGTAATAATATTGCTTTTTTACATTCCTTTGTTGAAAAAAATTAAAGCACACATCTAAATTAAATGACAATCTTGCTCACAATCATGTGTAAGATAAGGTTATATCTATTACATAATGGAATCCAGCACAAATCATACTTTAGAATTTCTGCTAATCCTCCTAGCTATAGCTTTCCTGATTTCCTGTTTCCTACTGCTCATAGCCTATTATAATTTGCTTTAATGTAGAACATTATTTCTTTTAAGAAATTTATATTTCACAGTATGCTCCTGCTTCAATCAAAACTTACTTTTTTGAGGGTAGCCAGTTCAGAGAGAAATAAACATTTCCATATGAATTTTAATATTTTTACTTATCAAAACCCACAATTCAAACTAGTCATGTAAGTAGAGAGCAATCACTAATACCTGCTTTCTCAAGAATCATGTGATCATCACTTCCTTGTCCATTCTCTGTAAGTTTTTCAGATTAGTCAGTTCAAGTGGTGGTCTATCGCAACTACACATATAACCAAAAAGCTCATAAAGGTAACTCTTTTTTTCAGGAGATAATAATTGCCTAAGATGCAAGTTCTTATCAGAAATGGATGAGTCAGTTGTGTTCAATATCTATTATTCAGAAAGCAGGTTGGCTAAGAAAAAGACTTATGGCCTTCCTTGCAAATTAGATGTTTAGATGGCAATGAAACCTTGGCTTAAAAAGAAAGACAAAATAATAGGAACAGACAGACTTTTTTTTGAGAATCAATAGGGGCTTTAAATAAAGGATACATCCTGTAAAATATTTTATCTAATATTTTATATTAGATAAAATTTCTACCATCATAAGACAGTGTTACATAGTGGGGGGGAAAACATTAAATCTAACCACTTCATTCAAATTCTTGTTAAAATAGTAGTGTTTTAACTATGTAAGCAACTGAACAAGCTGCTTCACCTAACAGACCTCATTTTTAACCTCATTTTTCTCATTTGTGAAGTAGAAATGTGGCAAAGAATTCTAGAATTTAAGGGTTTGCATGCCCTCCTTCATCTCCTGTCTCTTAGAGCAGATAGTTACTAGTACTTTGATGAATTGGAAAAGGATATATAACAAGAGGACAACTGGATAAGACAAAGAAAGCTCTACAGAGAATCTTTCTGGATTAAAAAATATCAAAACTGCCTTTGTCAAGAGCAAGTAGGGTCAAATGACCCAGTTAACAGGAATAATTCTTGCCTTGCTGGGCTGTTATAACAGCTGGAATTATTTATTACATTGCCTAACACATAGAAAGTGAACAATAAATAGCAGCCATTTGCTGCATCCTAATGCAAAGAGTTGTTACAATAGACACCATTTCAATATTAGTCATTCTTCCCAAGCCATGTGCTCAGCCTTCCAAATTATATCAGATGCTATCCATAGATTACCGGAAAAAGTAAAGATGTTTCTACTATTATTTAGGAACAGAAGTATCTCACTGGCTCTTGGAGTCATCAGACAGGGACAGGAAACATTTTTAAAAAAACAACAACAAACAGAAACATGCCGAAATGAACTGAATAATTCATGGAACAATGGTTAGGGCATTTCGGTTAAAACAATGTTAGCATCAGGTCTCATTCACTTAATACTGTTGCTGGGCTAGACATCGGAACATTTATCACGGTAATTCTATTATTTTTCTTACAGTTATGCAGAACCGATACATTAGAAATCCTGTGGTATTGGAGAGTAATAAAATGAGTCAATTTCTTTTAAAACGGCTTTGTGTTAATAATACAACATGATAATTAGGCCAGTGAACAGTGTCAAGTGTTGTGACCGGTTCTCACAAAGCCAGTTATAAAACTGATTTTAAAACACTTAAAAGGTGTTGACACTTGGAAATGAAATAAAATTACCCGATGTATGGTAAGTGCTTACTGCAGTGAATTTGAATCTAATCCAATATACTGGTATGATTGTTTGATGACTGGAACTGACACTGTCTTTGATTTCTTTATTGCCTTTCAAACTGGAGAGGTGAATCCTGACGATCTGAAATTTCAGCTTCTATTTCTATTTCTAGCTCCATTAGTTCACCAAGTTGTAGTAAGCAAATACTCAACCCATGAGGTCAGGAAATCCTCCTCCAGACTAAAGATTCTAGAATTTTGGACTTGTAAACTCTCCTGTCTTTCCAATTTCATGAGGTCCTATTATAGCTACTTTTAGTGTGAGTAGATGATGCATTCCACACCCTGGTCTAAATGAGAAAACAGCCCCACCTTCTCCGTCATCTGAATAAATATACTCAATCAGAACGCCTCTCTTTTATAAAGTTTTCCCAGTGGTGGTTCTGATGATCATCCAGGCTGAGAACAGTGGATCTATTCTATAGCAGTGGTACTCAAAGGAGCTAGAATTTTCTTTTTCCCCATTCAAGTTGAGATAAGGACAGAAATTGAGAGTACAGGTTTGAAAATTTAATAGCATTTCAATGAGTACTTTTATATCTAATAATAGTTACCATTTTATATGTCTTTGTCTACTTTGCTACTACTTTTTTTTCACTACATTTAAAAAAAAGTATTCGGGGGTGTAAAACTATAATAGAGTATAAACTGGGGTAGAGAAAGGATAAATTAACAATACTGTTCTAAGTTCTACCATCCTGAATTATCATTAGTAAAAAGGATAAAATAATTTCCAGAGACCTGAGGAAAGGTTACAAAGGTATAGTCAAGTCAGTTTGAAACTATCAGTTCATCAAGTTAATAATTTGCTCTTATAAAATGTTTTTCAGCTATATGGACAGAAACTAACCAATTCAGTCATTGGTCAATGCAAGGTGTTATCATTTCTTTTCTTAAAAAAAAAAAACAAAAACAAAACGAAACAGTCGATCCCATTCAAGGAAATCACTTGAGAATGTCAACATATTATTTTAATGAATTTGATTATTATTTTACTTGACTAATCTATTATAGTGGTTGAAAGTTGCCTGTGTAAACATAACATTCCTCCTAGGAGGTAGCTTTCTTGGGTAAATTTAATAACTTCTCTTGTAGCCGACATGCTTAAGAAGTATGTGAAATTTGAGTATTACTCTATATATGGATATTTATCTAAGCTTTAGTCATCATTTAAATGTCTGAGACTCTAATTAAGAAAAGTTGTAATATCACTCGTAAATTTTGACATGTTTTAAAAACACAGTCAAAGCTAGTATATTAACAAGGTATGACAAAAAGTTCCTATATATGGGTCTCCCAAACCAGCTGGAGAATATTTAAATTAAGTAACTATATTAGGACAAGAAACTTAAAGCCTATGTGAAAAATACATAATAAATTTGTAGAATCTATCAAGGCCTATATACTTACATCAAAATAAGAAAATTCATAGAGATAACCTTAAAGAGATTTTGACAATTTTGTATCATAAATTAAGCTTAAATAGCATTTTACCTGTAATATAACACCTATTGCTGAAATATTTTACAAATATACCTTATTTCATGTTATTCCCCAGCTATTTCATTTTCTAACTCCTATTTTATCAGATTTACCATGGTGGAGGCTTGCCCTTCTTGTAGAAGAAAGTTTTCTTGAAGAAAGTAGTAATCTCACCTTTCCTTATTTTTTGCCCTTCCTCCTTATCTTTGGAGTACCACATATCACTGAGTTGTGACATTAAGACATCAGAGTTCACAGGCATGCTCCCTTGTTCTAGATGCTATCTCACGTTAAGACTTAACAGCCAAAGTTTTTTTCTGTGTTTCCATCAGTGAGCTCTAGTATGGGCGATGCTTGAGTCATATCCTCAAAAATGACATGGGTGCGGCCGGTCAGTACCTTTGAGAGTTTCTTTTCCAATCTTTCTCCCATGGCTCAGCTGCCCTGTGTCACTGTGTCTTGGCAGGCTCAGAGGGAGCACCCTGCTTTTCCGTCAAATGCATCACAGACATTGATATCCCTGCTAGGAATCAGCAAAGTGATCATAAGTCCCAAAGCTCTCTTCAGAGGTGACTTTGGTTCTATGAGTTGGGAGGCTTTCGGTAACCAAGTTCAGATGGCTACCATACATATCCCTGAACCTCCAAAGCAAACATACAAATTAACAGACTGCTCAGGAGAAAGCATAAAGATATATGTATCTATAAGATCTGTCAATTGATAATATATTTATTGGATTTTTTGGTAATAATCTCCCTTTCTAGTCCTTGCCTATAAAATATATTTTGTAGGAGTTTATCTACCTATAGTATATATAATTGATATATATTGTTTTTAATTAATATTTATTTCTTATAATTAATATATTATATAAAATTATTGTCTAAAAATGAGTTAAAAAATAACTAGCTTAACTAGTGGCCATATTACCTGCATGTTTCTAGAACAAAACTAAATAGAATAAAAAAATTAGTGGGTTGTATTTTCTTTCAATTATCTTTGAGATGCGCCACACACACACACACACACGCACACACGCGCGCACACACACAATGAAGTAATTCAGAATTCTAGACCATGCTGAAGGGTCTTCTGGGGATCATGGACTATCTCCAGCTGGATCTCTTTATCCTGCTGTGGATAGCATACATTTATTTCCTATTATCGCCCACAAATGACACGGCCCAATTTCAGAATAGTTGTCCCATTTGTCAAAAACATTAATATTAACATATTCTGTTGGAAATTGTGAGAACTAGAGATTAAAATATCTTATGAAAATCCAAACATTAGGAAACTAATTGTTGTAAATACTACTTTGTGAGAGGTGTATTAGAGTAGTAGGAATCAGGTTTCCAGTACCTACTTTGCCGTTAGGTATTTAGTCTCAGGTTTCCTAGTTTCTTCCTTTGAAGAATGAAAATTTGTAGCAAGTGAACTCTTACCTTCTGGCTTCAAAATAAACTTTACTAGAAATAAATATGATGTAGCTTCATCTAAATACACAAAACACTTATTAAATAAAGAATGGTCAGATAGTGTATCAATTGTTATTTTTTTCAAAGAAACTAGAAACTGTAATCGAACAGTAGAGAGGAAAATAATATTAAACCATTTATGACTGAAAGTGTACAATTCAGCAGAAGTAAACTTACATTGTTGAACTATGCATGTCAGATGAGAAAAGCACATAGAATGTGTATATATTGTTATTTGTGGAAGGGAATAACAAGGGGAGTAAGTCATGCTTTAGCTACAGCAGAATGAAGACATATAAAGGATATAGAACAGTTCATAATT